>NW_026898696.1:0-58539 GCF_033153095.1 Gastrolobium bilobum
GGCCATAACATCAGACATACAGGAGTGTGTAGCTCCTGAATCAAACAACACTTCAACATCCATATTATCAATGTAAATTGTACCTTTCACTAGATTCGGAGCCTTCTCCGATTGCTGACGGTCCATGGTATATACTCTACCAACCGTCTGAGACTCTAGCATAGGTTGAACAACAGAGACCGGAACAGCAGTAGCTTGAACTGCCATAGTCCTTGCTTCATTCTGAGGACACTGCCTGGAGTAGTGACCGGATCTTCCACATTTAAAGCAAATCACCTCACCAGTAGCACATGGACCTCTATGCTCTTTGCCACATCCCTTGCACTTGGGAGGAGGTCCTCTATCAACAAACTTCTTCTGAGTACCGGGTTTTTTGAACAAGTCAAAGGGCTTATTCGCATTCAGCTTCTTGCCTTGCACCTTCCGGTTCTTCCAATAACCGGAGCCCGTTGCTTTATGAGAACTAGGTGCCTGAGCCTCAGAAGACTTCTTGGTTTGGGACACCTTATACACTTCTTCCACCTTTCTACACTGGTTTACAAACCGACTGAACTCTCGGATGTCACAATTTGACATCTTCCGAGACATCTTCTCATTGAGACCCCATTGGAACTTGGAGGTCATTTCAGCCGGGGTGGGTAAGGCTCGCCCATAGTTGGCGTATTTCACCAACTCATTGAATTTTGAGAAGTATTGGTCAATAGACATCGACCCTTGTTTGAGATCGTTATACTCATTCTGCTTTTGTTCCCTAGCCTCTCTAGGGAAGTAGTTATCCAAGAACAATGTCTCGAATAACCGCCATGTGATCTCCCGACCTTCAGCTTCTAATGGCTGCACGGTACTTGTCCACCAATCTTCTGCTTCCTCTTCCAGCATATAAACAGAGTAAGCCAACTTCATTGCGTCAGGGCACCTCATCACCCTGAATATCTTCTCCATCGCTTGGAGCCATTTTGCAGCCGCCATTGGCTCATAACCTCCCTTAAAAGAAGGAGGTTTTATGTTTTCGGAAAGCCATCAATCTCATTTCCTCCATTTCATGATCACCGACATTTTCAACTTGAGGTTGACGAACCTCGGTGTGATGACTCAGACTCCCAGAGTGGTGACTACCTTCACCCTCATTGTTACCCACTCCACCCTCTTCCTGTGAAGGAGGTGGAGAAGGCGTAGCAGTGTGAGGAGGAGGAGTGGGTTGCCGGTTCACGGGCCTAGGACCCCTCAACGTCCTCAACTCGGTCATCATCGCGGCCATAGCAGTCCGCGAGTCTTCATTTGTCTTTAACAAATTTTCATTGGCTTGCCTGCTAGCAGCCAACTCTCTCTGAACGGCTGCAAGAGCTTCAGCCACGGGATCAGGCTGTACGCCCGTTGCCCCACGGCCACTTCTCGGCCTCACAAGAGCAGCCAAAACAGGTTCTGGCTGAGCATTGGTGTTTGATGGTCCGGGGTTGTTTCGGTTCCTCGTCATGTCACTACACATGTTACACAATGAAGTGAGTTGATCAGGCCCACACTTAGTGATCACAAATGCAATAATCATACAGAGTACTAAAACAACTATAAAGCATCAAACACAAGCATACTCAACAATAGCTACAGTTATTCCCTACGAAACTGCTCTGATACCATAAAATGTAACACCCCGTTCTAGAACCGGTTTGTTAACATCGCATTATGATATTAAGCGCAGTTACAATCACATGGGTTCAATTAAAATCCGGATAAATTTTTCATTTTAAAACGTACCGAACTTATAATACCCAATTTCGTGATCATAACCATATTACCTCGCGGAAACAGATAAATTAAGCTTAACATCATGTTCATATCCCATTTTTAAACCATTAATTTACTTCTTGTTTAGTTCAATACTTCTACTATATTGTAGGTTCCTTCATTAGCTACCTGTGGCTTCAAACCGTGCTCAAATCGGAGCACTGCAGTCCGAGTTAGGACAATTTGAAGCAACACAAGAGAGTGTTGGTCGCAGGCCCCGCGCGCTTCAGCGCGCTACCGGGCGCTCAAGCGCGCGCTATCGGGCGCTAAAGCCTCCATCTGGGCGCTTAAGCGCACGGAGGCAGTAAGCATCAGCATTTCCAGTGTGGATGGGCGCTTAAGCGCGCAACAGGGCGCTCAGGCGCGCTAGCCTGGGCGCTCAAGCTCCCACTGGGACGTTTTAGCGCGCAGAGACAGAAGCATCTCCTCCTTCAGTGGCGAAGGGCGCTTAAGCGCGGACCAGGGCGCTCAAGCGCGCAACCCTGGGCGCTTAAGCCCCACCCTGGGCGCTAAAACACGAGGGGGCAGTAAGCCACCCAACTTTCTGCAGCAAAGGGCGCTTAAGCGCACGCCAGGGCGCTCCAGCGCGCAATCCTGGGCGCTTAAGCCCCCACTTGGGCGCTCCAGCGCGAGGAGGCAGAATGCATTGGCACTCGCAGGGGCAGCAGGGCGCTTGGGCGCGCTCCTGGGCGCTTAAGCGCGCTGCCAGGGAATTCCAATTCCCACTTTTCTCAAGTCCAAGCCTAGGGGAAAATGCATCCCCATTACAAACCCCAAATGTCCATGCCCCAAAACTAAATCCTAGCACTCATCCAACCTCTCCTCATGAGATTTAGCTAGAATTTGGGCAGCATGACCTTTGTTTTCTCATCGTTTACCAGTTTAAACGAAGAGGGTACCTAATTGATTTTCAGCCCAACCAATTCAACAACTCAATACATAACAAGCATGCATATATTGAATTCCAAGTAGACATCATTTACATTACATATCCTTTACAAATCATAGAACTTAGCTTACAAAACACTATGATCATTCCCTTGGCTCCCATCAACAATAGGTGTAACCAAAGGCATGAGCATAGGCTAAGTTCATCCAATGAATCAAGATATACATATGATCATGGGCTTTCAAAATAAAATCCTATACATGTCAACTACAAAAGGCATGCATAAACTCAAAGAAGTGCCATATTTCATGCATAATCTAGGTATGGCCACTTGCCACCAGAGGCTCCTGCAGCATCCTTACCTGAAAGGGGGTCCCCACAACACGGGGTGAGATATACGAATATATCCAGTAAACCAGGGGTCCTTGGAGCATCTCTCCACCCCACAGTTCCATATCAGTGTAATAGCAATAACAATAATAATGCAGTAAATACATATCTATGCAAAGTGCAATACATCTCCAGGAGAAATCCCTCGAGCTCTCAAGCTGTCCTAAGGAAACTCAGATGCAAATAGTCCTACTGGCCAGCTAACTACCATGTATGATTTACGCATCGTCATGCAACATACCCACATAGGGAAACACCATCCTATGCCACACCAAATGCATACACATACGTATAACAAAGCATTACACTATTTTATTGCATTTATATACACAATCACAACCTCCACCCTTTCAGGGCTTGGTAGAACAGTCAAGGGAATTACACCCAAGGTCCGAAGGCTTACCTCAATGCTTCAGTCAACCTTTGTTCTTCACCAACAGTTTCAGCAATCAACTTTTACAAACATACACCTACACATGGTGTAATGCAATCAACACATTGCATCCAAGAGTATTTCACAATCAACCATCAATTACTCAATTCAAAGCACCACACAAGTATGAGCTTACCAATTCCAATGAGCTATTCAAGCTCCATAGCTTGCTCCAATGGTTGATCACTCACGGTTGGTCCAAATGTCTCAATCCTAGACATCACAAGGATCCAATCAATCATTCAACTCACTAATTGTTCAACATGCTAGAATACTAACCAATCCAAGCATGAATTTTCCAATATTATGAACAATTATCAAATGACTATCTAGGCTCATTTCCACCGATTAAATGACATTCCTAGCATTTTCCATAACATGCTCTAAGCTCCAATCTTCCTAGAACATAGCTAATTCAACTACATTTCATAAAAATCCCAATTTACTATTCACAAACCCTAACTCATGCAAATGTCAAGGAATCATGAGGTTCCAGGGTTAGAATCTTACCACCAATGGTCACACAACCAAGGATTGATGGCTCCTCAAGCTTCAATGGAGGTAGAAACTCTCAAAACCCCAATTTTCACCAAAGGGCCGAATTTTTGAGAGGTAATATCTCTCTCCACAATGCTCACCACTCAAAACAAAGCAAGGATTATGAAAGAGGGCGAGATTCTAAGCGATTTAGGCTTTTGAATCACCCAAAACCGTTGGGATTAGCTCTCTCTCTCTCTCTCTCTTCCCTTTTCTTCTTCCCTCTCTTCTCCCTCTCTTCTCTTCTCCTTTCTGGTTCGACGGGTTGGGTGGGAAATGAGGGTCCTTTGGTGACTTAAGTCACTTAACATAGGTTAAGTGGCTCTAAGCGGGTATTGGTTCGTCTATCTATTTAACTCCAATAATTACCAAACTTTACCCAAAAGTCTGGAATATTATTCTAGGAATATTACTATTTTTATTTTTATATTTTGGGTACTTTTGACAGTACCCATTTATACCCCTTAATTTTCACTGAGTACACTTTTTAACTCCAAAGTGACTCAGATTCATTTAATTAAGCCTTATACTTAATTTCACTCACTAAAACATGTTTAATTAATTAATTACACTTGATTTCCTAATTAATTAATATGGGCTATTATAGTATGGGACGGTACAGTTGGGAATAGCTTATAAGAATTAATTGGTACTACCTATACTAACAAGATGCATCTACTTTTCTGTAGCCCGGAATGAAAGAACTCCATAGTTAAGCGTGCTTGACTTGGGGAAATTCTGGGATGGATGACCTCCTGAAATTTTTTTCCGGGAAGTGTGCGAGTGAGGACAAAGCACGCTGAAAAGTCTCGTGTTAGTGTGTGGGGATAGTCGTTGATCCTTGCAAGTTGCCAGGCGTTACATGTTACAAACCTCTTTTACTATTTTTAAAACTGAAATTGCAAGTCTTTACTAAAGCTTTTAAAATTTTACTATGTTAAATTAGACATCACAATCTTTCTGACGACATATTTTATGTCTCAATCGGAGTTGTATAACTCTGGTTATGTTTTCCGCAAGGTAACCGAATTTCCTACAACAAGGCAGCAACTTAAAACTCAAACCACGATCAATTCACTTATCCATTGGGTCTGAAATTTTGTAGGATTGTACCCCGTTAGCTTCACATAGGTCCAAACCTCACTCAATTTGGAGCTCTGTAACTCGAGATATCCCGATTTTACTAAACTTGTGCGTTGATGTCTTTTTTTCTAGTCGGGAATCGATTCCCAGTTGCAGGGAATCGATTCCTCCGCGACAGAATACAAAAAAATTACGTTTTTTCTGTTTTGGAGGTGTTTCATTGACATCCCAAAGGTTCTAACTTTAATATACCCACTTACAGAAGTTCAATTAACTTTATACACTTATATTAACAACCCCCAACACAAATCATTAAAGTTTCTCTTTTTATTACTCAAAATAAGCCATTTTCATGAATTTACAAAGGATATGGTGAGAGGTTACCTTGGGGTCTTAGAAAACAGAAAAATGAGAAACCTTTAAGGTCACCAATGCACTCCTAAAATTTGACCAAGTAAAACCACAAATTTTCCTTGGTAAAAATGGCTTCTTGGAGCTTCAAGGAAGTGTAGAAATGGTTCCAATCACTCCCACAACGAAAGGCATCCCACACAAACGAAATGAACCTTCAACAACTCCCAAGGCAATGCTTAAACACCACAAAATAGTGGCAATGGTACACCAAGAAGTGATCTTTCCCTTCCCCACAAGGCTTGCTCAAGTGTTTACAAAGTTTGAATGAGAGGAAAATGGAAAAAGGTGAGAGCTTGAGTGGGTTATTTGAAGAGAAGGCTATGACAGTATGGTGAAGAAAACATGGCAGCCACAACATTCACAAATGGGGCTGCTGGTAGGGTGTTCAAAATGCTCTAGGGTTGTGTGCCATTTTCTATTTATAACTACATTCACTTAAACTAATAGTATTAGTTCTATTAGTTTCGTTCTTCGTTTAATTTTAAAATTTTATATTCTCAATGTAGACATTTTTTTAGGAATTATCATATTTTTATTATAATTTTTTGAGACACTTCACCAGTATGCATTTTATACAGTGAAATACTCGATATTAGTTCACATGCCACACTCACTTAAATCTCTAATAGTTTCACACTACAGTGTCTTATAAACTTTATGATGCATAAATCTATAATTTCTTTTCGGTTCCAAGTATTTTTCTATACCAGTAGTTTCTGTCGCAGTACCTGCAGTATAAGCATTTTTCACCGAAAATGACAAAATTCCAATAATTAATATTTCCTAATAATATTATCATAATTATTTTGTTGTCATTAACTTCATAAAATTGATGGAATAATAGTTGCTAATTATCTTTAAGTTTCGGGTAATTTTGCCTACAGCATTTTTACTGTGAAACCTTCAATATTTATTCTTTTCTCAAAAGGTGCTTTTATCTTAAATTAATTAACATAATTAAACGAATCTCCCCAGTACCACCTTTGGGAGAGATTTAAAGCTTTAATCCTGGACCCGCCCCGAATCGGATTAACTGCGAAGCAATGAACCAATTGAAATATTTCCAAAAAAAATTAACATAATTAAAGCTTCCGTTCAATAATCCTCACTTAATTACTATTAAATTTCTAAATGTATAATTTAACTATGCGGGTTTTTACATGGGATATGTGTATTATTCACCTTTCAAAATCAATAAATATAAAGGAGCATGTTAGAAATAATATAAAAAAAAAAAATCATCATCTTCCTTCAACTAATAACTTGCTTTTGAGAGAATTGATTGCTTGAAAGTATTGAATCAATAAGTTATTCATATAATTAGTCAAAAATTGAAAAGCATCTTATAGTACTCTTTCTCATTCAATTCAGATTTAGGAGTAGATTTTTTCAAGTAGTTTTTCTTGGAATCCCATTTGTTCTAAACAGCCCATTCTCCACACTCCCCACTACAAGACGATTCATCCCTATCACATAATATCTTCTCTCACACACAAAATAACAACCTTCCACCACTGAAGATACGATTCCCCCCACGTTTTGGCACACACATTCATCACCTGTAGAATCATTCACATTGCGAGACCCCTTATAGAAATATTACACAACCATCTATATAACACACGTTCCTCCTACTCCATTGCAAGGACTTTTGGCCATTCATGCATTGCATTCTTTCTCTCATTCTCTCTAATTACTGAACATTATGCGGATGACAACACACAACCCTTACTCCACCGTATACGTAGCATCCAACTACCATCTTCCTCCTTAAACCGACTGTCATTGAGCTTTCGTTTTTCTCATTCATATTATATCCTCTAGCTCGGTTAGCACATTAATCCCTCAGTTCTCCTATCCAGGCTGAACACTTCATATCACCATTGAACCCATTAATTTGCTTTTAGTCATGTATGGTTATACTAAGTGATTAGTTAATTGTGGCTGATTAAAATAGAATCAGTATACCAAGGAATTGGATACTAGTCAAAATTGGGGATTCGATCATCAATTAGGGATTAAGGGTTTGCATTAAAGCTTAGATTCAATTACTTGTAATAAAATTTTAATTTCTGCGGACTAGACGTTTATAGAAACACATTATATATTGAAAATGAGACCTAATGCAACATCAATTTCAATTGGAAATAAATTTACTCTGAGGTATCATAGGCTAGGTGCTAAAAAATAAATCATGGTCAAAATTCCACTTGAATGACTATTCATCTCCCTCTGTAGCAATCCCCTCAAAATATTCTCTGAATTCTGGCCATTCAGATTTGATGCGCGTTTGTGTTTCATTTTCCCAACCATGCTCGTCTTGTGAATATGGTGCTTGTTCCCTCAACTCATATCTTTGAGCTTTAAGCTTCTTTCCTTCCTTGAATATATCTCTCTTTCTTTGACTGGCCATGTTCTTTTCTGATTGAGAAGCAGCGATGTTAGCTTTAATGACATTGATTTGTTCTTCTAGATACTTTTTTTTCCCCTCCATCCATGCTAACTTTTGACGCAGCTCATTTTCCAAGGCCACAACTTCCCAGAACTGGTTCTTGTTAGCTTCCACTGTGGACTCAATTTTCATTCTTGCTTCAATGTAGTCGTCCCAACACCAATGGGTGGACTCCAATGAAGTTTCTGACAATTGTAGCCTTATATCTCTTGATATATCATCGTCTGCAGACGAATTGGACCGGTACTCTAAATTGGTTTTCATGACACTTGCCAGTTTAGGATGCAAGAAAACAGAAGCATCCTTGGAGATCAAGTCTTGTACTATTTTCAAAGCTTTCCTGGTCTCTTCCCATGAAACCACACAGGTGTCAGCATCAAGAGAAACATAAAATGCTTCCATTTCCACATCATCTTCAGCAGGTTCAGTTTGATTTCTTGGAGATGCGTCAACTGTTGGAAACATAGTGGAACTTGTTCCTACGTGTAGTTCTGGTCTAACTTCACCACCACTTGATGAAGTGGGACTATGGGCCTGAATATTTTGAGTCTCAGCAAAACCCGGGGCTTGAGATGATTCTCCCAGATCTTTTGCTTGATGATCCAGTAATGCTCCATCTGGTTTATATCTATAACCATATGGATCTAGAAGTATAACTAAACAGAGCAAACAAACAAAGAGGAAGGACAGAAGATATTTTCGTCCAAAAAGGCCATGCATTCGAATTTTGGAAACAACCTTTGTGTAAAAATGCAAGAGTAAAACTGCATACGATGGACTCTTATCCCTATCTTTACAAAGTTGGGAGGTTTTGTGCACCAGGGTTTGCCGTTTAATAGATGAAGCTGGTGGTCCTGATAAAAGTCCAGTGCTGAAATCAGGTGTAGGTGAAAGTGAAGCTGGACTGCTATACAATTCATCCAAAGGTTGTTCCCAATGTGGCTGCATGGAAGACCGAAGCCACATTTGGAATTCGGGGTTGGGTAAAGCTGATTGATTTGTATAACATGTCATCTTGGAAGGATAAGGATTTGTGAATTGAACATCCTCCATTCTACTAAATGTCCGGTTTATATGAACTCCAGTACATTTGATTGATCCCGTACAACCAGAATCTGGAGGGATCACAAATAAAACCTCCCCATAATTCCATTCATTCTCTGAAAGTAGTCCGCCCTGACCCCAATATTTTGGATCGGTAAAGCTTTTGAACATAAATATATGATCAGTCTCCAAAATATAGTTAAAATCAAAACCAAAAGGTATCTCAATATCATTGATTTTAACATAAAAATGAAAGTTCACGTAGAACGGATCCTCAATATTTTCCACAACTCCTAAAACAGCAGACACAGTGATAGAGGGGAAATCCTTACGAAACCAGAAACATAGGGAGTTTCCCCTGCTAGAGTGGTCAAACCATTCTGGGATCCGTTTCCCTGGCAGAACAAAGAATTTTCTTGTAGCAGAACGAATTGCCTGTCAAACATGTCAATAAAAGTGTGGTGAGTTTGGGAAACAATTTAGCTAATAAATGATACACTATCACAGAAAAGAGACTAACCCGGCTCTGTATCAACATGTTTAAAGTTGAACAATTGGCCTTTAGTAACGTGCAATTATATGCCAAGAAATCATCGGTGCTTAGTGGAAGCCCTCTAATTTCTCGAAGCTGCTTGCAATAACACAAGTCTAGTAACTCCAAGAAGCGACATTCTTCGATGCACTCAGGAAGGATTGTTAAACTTGACCCTCGTAATCTCAATGATTTCAAAAAGGGAAACAAGTTTGGCAACCTTTGAATGATGTCAGAAAGTGCGTTACTTTCAATCATTCTACATCTGTTTAGATATAACCTTTGAACCCCTTTAAGGTTTTGCATTGAAAGTGGCAGGTTTTTTATGGCAGTTCCTTCCAAGTCAACGAATTCTAGTCTCTCCATTGGTCCCAATATTTCTGGAAACATAATAAGACTGCAACAGTCCCGAAGGCAAAGATATTCTAGAGAAGTCAACCTTATGCCATGTGGAACTATTCTGAGCTTGCTACATCCTTTAGCACTGAAGCTTAGCAATTTATCAAGAAATCCAACAGAATCATGAATCCCAATCAAATTTGTGCAATCATCAACGCACAATTCAGTCAGATTCGGAATTCCTGACACATCGGGTATTTGTCTTATGTCCACACAACCTGTGAAGATCAACTGGCTCAAAACCTCGGAATTCTGCAAAACAAAGTGTAATATGTTTAAAATAAAAAAAAAAAAAAAAAAAAAAAAAAAAAAAAAAAAAAAAAAAAATTTGTTATGACACTAATAAATTATACGTGCCTCTAGTTGTTTGTTCCATTGAAAGCTACTGTATGATAAGTTGAGTATGACAAGATTTTTCGAATGAAAATTATGTGGTAAAGAAGCTTCAGGATACTTCCACCATTCCAACACTCTCAAACTGCTTGGGAGATTTTTAGGGCCTCCGAAAAAACAAGCGTTCTTTTTTACAAGCATCCTGAGTTTTTTCATCCTCCCTAACACCTCTTGATTCCATTGAACTTCTTTATCTTCAGGCATATCCAACACCATGGCTTCGATTTCATCATTTTCCTTATAATCCAAAAGCATTAATGTATAAAAATTGTCAGAAACTACGTACATATAAAAAGTTAGAGTAACATTCAGTTATAAATCATTGTATGGCTTTTATTAATAATGGCAAAGAATCATGAAATTAACATAGTACATATCCAACTAATGATGTAAAGAAAGAAATGGAAAGGCACCAGGTAGATGAGTTTACATACCATGTTTTTCTCCAAAACGTAAATCAAGTCCTTATAGAACCACAACCTATTGCGTTTTTCAGGCATAGTTATCGATTGCTGTCTAACTATTTCTTTCCCCATAGATTGAATCAAGTCATGCATTGTCACACTAATTTCACCATTATACCTCCAAATATTAATGAGGGATTTATCTTCCAGCACTCCAATACCATATTTAGGGTGAAAACCACGTGCTTGTAGCACACTGCTAATGTATCTCACACTGCATCCTTTGAAGAAGCAAGCTATGTCAAGAAAAATTTCCTTTTCATTTTCCTCCAAGCCATCATAACTAACTTTAAGAATATCTTGAATATCTTTATTGGGAATTCCTTCATATGCTTCTAGTGCTGATTTCCATTCATCTAATGCTTTACCAAATAAGTTTGAACCTATTGTTTCCAAAGCCAATGGAAGGCCACTGCCATAATGTACTGCACGCTTTATGATTTCCATGTAACTTGGGTGAACTTGTTTATTTTTTAAAGCATTCCAGCTAAACAATTCAAGAGCTTCAATATCATTGAGTTTTTTAACCTCAGAGAGATTTTTCACACCATGGATATCTAACAAATGCTTATCCCTTGTTGTTATGATGATAGTGCTGCCAGAACCAAACCAATCAATTCCTCCAGCAGTTGCTTGTAGCTGTTCCCTTTTGTCAACATCATCAAGAATAAGAAGCACTTTCTTTTGTTGAAGTCTTTCTTTTAATATTTGAATTCCTTGGTTCACATCTCCCAACTTGAAATTTCGCTCCCCAATTAGTTCACAAAGCATTGTCTCTTGGATCTGTTCTAGGCCATGCCTAGTTGACTTTTCTCTAATATTAGCAAGAAAACATGAACCTTCAAATTGATGTGCTATCAAATTATATATAGCACGTGCAATAGTTGATTTACCTATTCCTCCGATACCATGAATCCCAAGCATGTTGACTTTGTTATCAAATTCAGCACCCATAACCGACAGTGCATTTCGAATACGAGCTTCCAATCCAATAGGGTAATCAGCAATTTGCAAAAGAGGTCGATTAAGCTTGCGAGAGACCCTTTCTATTATATTTCGGATGAACACATGCTCATATTCTCCTCCCCTGCCATTAATGAAAGTGAAACTAATTAAATGCATTAAATTCATGGCATGCTTCCTTCTTAGTCTTGAAATTATTGAGTTTGGGAGGAAGAATGGAGAAAAAAAAAAAAAAAGAAAGAATATCTGTATATTTATGTGATACAAAAGATAAAATATTCATTCCTATTTATATTAAATAGGAAACGAAATATAAGAAAATAGGGAATTAATACTTTAGGATATTTTAAATTGTTTTAAGATATCGTCCGAATATTATAATATTTTTCTCTTTTTATAACCAAATTAAATTTCACAATTATATATAGAATCTCATAATTATATAATAATTGACAGGCTCAGTTCCATACTTCCCCCAAATGTCCAAATTGTCAAATGAGTTATTAATGCCGAAGTAGCATTACATTGGCTAAACAAAAAAAAAATACTGAACACAGGGATTGTGAGAAAAATTATTTCTCAATTAAAAGAGATAACTTACAAACAACACACGTTCAAATAAAATCAAAGAAATAACAAAAAAGATAAATAATTGACAATTGTTGAAAAACTCCAAATTATGGAATAAACCTAAAAAGCTCAAAATGACACACTCAAGCACACATAGATTTCTATGCCAATCATAGTTGCATCAGCTATACAAATCATTGCTTAAAACATGGATGTGCAAAATAACTACAAAAACTTAACCCCCAAAGAACCCCTATGGTAACCTTTCAGTGATGTGGGCATGATACCCAGTAGCTTGGCCTTCTCCTATGGAGATATATACTCGGAAAAATGGAATTTTGTATAATTTGAATTGTGTATAATATAAACAAGAGGTTACAATATATAGAAGCCTAATGGGCTTAAAGGAATAAACCCAAATACTAAAACGGAAAGAAATCCTAAGAAGAAAAAAGAAATAAATAATTACAATATCAACTACAGATAATTCTAATATAATATTTACAACACTTTCCCTTAAACTGAGAAATGAATATTTATCATTCTCAGCTTGTTAGTAAGTATTTTAAACCTATCATTAGGAAGTCCCTTAGTCAAAACATCCGCCAGTTGACGACCATAAGAAATATATGGAGTAGTGATCAGTCCACTGTCTAGTTTCTCTTTGATGAAGTGGCGGTCAATATCGATATGTTTGATGGAACTGGATTGTGGGCGATACAGATAGCTAACTTATTATCACATAGTAACTTTATAGATCCTTCACATCTCACTTTGAGGTCATCAAGAATGATTTTCAGCCATAATAATTAACAGATACCTTGAGCCATGGCCCGAAATTCTGCCTCTGCACTTGACCTAGCACCACATTTTGCTTTTTACTTCTTCATGTTACTAGATTTCCACCGAGAAACATACAATAGCCCGAAGTAGACCGTCGGTCAGTCACAGGTCCAGCATAATCGGCGTCTGTATAAACTTCTAAGGATAGTTTTCCTCCTCCTTGGAATAATATTTCTCTACCTGGTGTGCCTTTTAGATATTGGAGAATCGTGTCCATTGCTTGCAGGTGTTTTTCCCTCGGATCATGCATGAATTGGCTAACAATACTAACTGCATAAGCTAGATCGGGTCTAACATAAGCCAAATACATCAATGTTCCTACCATTTGTTGATATTGTCCTTTGTCAACTGGAGGGCTCTCTTTTTCACTTCCTAGTTTGTGATTCTGCTCAATCGGAGAATTGGAAGGTTTACACCCAAATTTTGCTGCTTCTTTAAGGAGATCAAGAACATACTTTCTTTGAAAAATAAAGATCCCATGTTTTGAATGAGTAACCTCTATCCCAAGAAAATATCTCAATTTTCAAAATCTTTAACTTCAAATTCAACAGTTAGTCTTTCTTGCAGAGACATTTCTCACCTATATCATCTCCTGTTATAATAATGTCATCAATATAAATTAGAAAGATAGTGAGTTTACCTTCCTGAGAATGTTTAAAGAAAAGGGTGTGATCTCCTTGACTTTGCTTGTAACCCAATAAAATCATAACCTTGGTAAATCTTTCAAACCAAGCATATGGAGATTGCTTTAAGTCATACAATGCCTTCTTTAATATGCAAACTTTATTATCTCTATTTGTAGAGTCAAATCCTAGTGAGATCTCATGTAAACCACATCTTTTAATTCATTATTGAGAAATGCATTTTTCACATCAAATTATTTCAAATCCCAATTAAAACAAGCAGTAATGGACAATAGAACTCTTATATTATTCATTTTGACCAATGGAGCAAATATTTCTTCGTAATCAATGTCATAGATCTGTGTTACCCCTTGGCTACTAGTCGAGCCTTATATCGCTCAAGAGTCTTGTCAGAATTATACTTCGGAGTATACATCCATCTGCACCCTATTGTTTTTTTTTTTCATTTGACCTGTCAACGACTTCTCATGTATTATTCTTTTCTAAAGCATTCATCTCATCACGCATGATTTGAACCTAATTATCATCTTTTAATGCTTCATGGACTGATGTCGGGATTGAAATGAAGTCAAGTGCTGTAATAAAACTTCTATATTGCACATAAAGATTCTTAGAGGAGACAAAATGAGAGATAGGGTGTTGAGTACAAGATCTTTTCCATTTCCTCATAGCAATGGTAAGTTATCATAGTCAATATCCGGCTCAGGAATAGAAGAAGAAGTGCATTCAATACTTACCAGCGGTTCAAGCAATTGTAATTTCTAGTAGGGAAGTGTGAGTTGTTTCTTCCTTTGGTACAATAATTCAGGTGTCCGAACTTTGCGTACTTTCTGTCGATTGATGGGAGGCATGTCACATGAACTCTCAGCCTCATCAACTAAGTCTTCCTTTTCATTGTCATGTAGTGTAACTACTGAGGAATGAGGTGTAGGTGTAGGTAATGGAAAGGGAGACTCGAACTTGAAGAAGAAAATGGATGAAGCTTCTATATTGTTGTCCCCCTAAAGCTGAGGGTGTAGAAAGTAGGATTCAGATTCATGAAAGCTAACATCCATTGAGACAAAGAACTTACGACTCGGAGGATGGTAATATTTATATCCTTTCTTGTTGGGAGCATAGCCAAGGAAGAAACACTTAAGGGCTCTATGCTCTAATTTATTCCGATTTTTTTTTATGGATATAGACGAAAGCTACACACCTAAAGACGCGAGATTGAAGACTCTGCATAATTGGAATAGAAGGGAAAAAAGGAAGTCATGAGATCAACAAGACTTACACGGCCAAGGACTCGAGAAGGTAAGCGGTTGATCAAATAGGCTACAGTTAATACGGCTTCTCCCCAGTATGAGCTGGGTACAGATATCTGAAACAGTAATGCTCTGGTGACTTCAAGAAAATGACAAATTTTTCTTTCAGCAACCCAATTATGTTGAGGTGTATCCACGCATGTGAGTTCATGAACCATACTTTTGTCTTTAATGAACTGGGAAATGCGATGATTTACGTATTTTGTACCATTATCTGATCTCAAGCATTTGATACTTTTACCAAACTGTGTCTCGATCATGTGAGAAAATTGAATAAACAATTCTGGTACTTTTGACTTGTCTTTCATCAAGTATATCCATGTCACCCTGTGTAGTCATCAATAAAAGAAACAAACCACCTAGCATCTGAAATACTATGCACTTTAGAAGGGGCCCAAACGTCAAAATGGATAAGAGTAAAAGGCTTAATACTTTTTAATGAACTTGAAGGAAAGGGCACACAGTGTTGTTTTAATATCACAATAGAAAGAGTCAATTAAATGATCCAGAAACAAAGAAGGAACATTGACTTCAATAGACTAAATGATGGGTGCCCCAGTCGTTTGTGATGAAGCCAAGTCTATGAGAATGAAGTAGATGGGTGATGAGTCCTCAACAATTGATTCTTGGTATCACTTGTAGCATGCTCTGAATGAGATAGTACAACCCACCTTGCTCCTTAGCAAATCCAACCGTCCTCCCCATGCTGAGATCCTGAATAACACAACGGGTAGAAAAAAGGTGACAACACAATTCGTTTCAATTATAAGCTTATAAGTGGAGATAAGATTGATGGAGAGCTGAGGAACATGAAGAATATTTTTTAAAAATAAGAAAGGTTGAATTTGAATGTTACCAGAACTTATAACTGATTTCTGGGATCCATAAGCTACAGCTATAGTATGGATACCACTAGTAGGGTGATATGAAAGAAATGGATTAGCTAGACAAGTCATATGATTAGTAGTACCAGAATCCAGAATCCAGAATCCATAATCCATGAATTTTCGAAATCAGTGCAAGAAGAGATGTAGAGTGTGTGATCTTACCAAACATAGCAAAGGAACATGTCTCCATGGAAGAAAAGAGAATAAGGTAGCACAAAAAAGAGCGGATATAATTACCAATAAGCCTTTGAACGTCCCAAGTAGTAACAAATAAGTCAGATCTGATCAAAGGAGTCCCGAGAGACCGAAAAAGATCTAACTTTTATGGCAAGATCAAAGACCCACTTTTGGAAAGGTGTCTGAACAAGCAGGAAAAGATAGATTTGGAATCGGGAAGGCAAAGTGAGGCGAACCATGGTGGCCTGAGGCAAAAACGGTGGCGGCAAGCGCTATTACACGCTGGGAAAGTGGTGGCACATGAGTCCTACGCGCAGAGAATATAGGTGGCGTGTGAGGGCACATGTGGCCTTCGACGACAGTGAGCTTTTCACGGTAGGGTTGCCTAAACGTTGTAATGTTGTTCGTGACTTACAGGAGTTCAAAAAGTCAACAGAACAGAGTTTTCCGGTGAGATCAGGTGCAGTTTGGGTATTTTGGGGTTTTTTGTTTTGTTTTGTGATTAGAAAACGTCCGTAAATGGGTAGATTTGGGGGGGAAAAGTCCAACAGTGGTCTCCTCGGTCCAAAATAGTTGATAATCCACTAAAGTCTCACAACATATATACACACGTGAAAGGATCTCACAATGGAATGATCTCTCTTAATAATATATCTCGCTTCTCATGCTAACGACATAAGCAACAAGATAAGAAGCAACTGATTTGGACCCAATATGTGGGATATTGGGTCTAACTTATAAATTGCCCAACAGCCAAGACTTAAAGGCTTAGGAAACGTGTCTGTCCCGCGTTGATGTCATCCCACAGGGATAAAAATATGGTAGCAGTAGCACAGGACTCTATACCACCCTAATAATCAATAGCTAAGGGACATATACATGATTCCAGCTATACCCGAGAGGCATAGCCCACAACTTGGCATCCTGCACATTAGATGGGTTACAGAAGCCAATTCAGTTTACCAATGGGGTTAAATGCTGCCATACTATGACGGCATAAGATGCACAATTAACAACTATATAACCGAAGCTTGAAGCCTAAGTTTGATTATCTTATCCATCTTTACTAAAGCTCATTGATCAAATAATGACTCGAGCGTCAAAGTACCTTGCAGACACCCTTTAATATTTTGCCCAACCAAGATCATTTTCGGCACCAACCCCTCCATTACGAGGAAGTATCCCACAACGATATCCATCCCAGAGAAGACTCAACTCACTATAGGACCAGGCTCAATTTTTATTCTTTTGGATATGAATTGGATTTGATATTTTTAAAATGGGGTTTATACTTCTTATGTAAGATAAGATGAGAATTTTTGCAACACACACATACTTAGGTGGGCTCCATTGGAAAAAAGTAAATAAAAAAATTAAAAATATTGACACGCAAAACGATGTGAGTGTAGCATGAGAAAGCTCTTCTTATGTTGTATAAGAAGTATAATTTTAAAATAATGCAAACCATACTTAACAAAACCCAAACCGTAAAAGACAAAAAGAATTTGTGGATGCCTACCAAAAACAAAAAGAATTTGTGGGTAATTTCATATATATATATATATATATATATATATATATATATATATATATATATATATATATATATATATGTGAAAATCTAAGTCGTACAAACCCAAAGAATTATATAGGGATAACTTTGTCTTATGTTAAAGGAAAACACAAAAACTCTTATATTATATAGGGATCCTAAAATAAGAAAACATTATAAAATATAAGGAAATTACGAAACTAATCCTAGGAGATCCTTTTTCATATCTAAACAATTTTGACATATGTTTTGGATATTTGAACATTTTTTTTTTCTTTTTTAACCAAATTAAATTTATTATAGCATCCCATGATTACATAGTAATCTACAGCTCAATCACACACTTAGAAGTAACAACTAATTTATTGTGCTATACTTATTGGCACATGAAAGAGATTAGGGTCGCACACTATTACGAACTGTTGACCAGCTAGAATTATATACTTTAAACAGAATTATATGCTTGTTACTTGACATGTAATGAAAAAATAAACGAAACTTAGAAACAATAATCTGAATTGAAAGAAGAGAGGTGAATTACCCATGTTTGAAATGAGAACCAGACAAATCAGCAACTCGACGCAAAGCCAACCTCCATTTTTTAACCTTCTCTATGTCATTCTTGAATCTTTCCTGTTCGTACTTGGCGAATGCTTCACCATAACTACCCTTTTGATATCTCACTTCTGAGGGATCTACATCATAGAAAATTGGCCAAATCAACATCTTTTGCTTTGTGTAACACTCAAGGATCTGGCCAAGTTCGTTCAAACAAAATGTTGAGGATGCATAGTTTTTGGAGAAAATAACAAAGGACATCCTGGACTTTTGTATTGCATTGAGGAGAGAAGGTGTAATGTCTTCCCCTTTATTTAGATCATAATCATCCATGAAGGTCAAGACTCCTCTTTGACTCAAAGCACTATAAAGATTGCCAGTAAAACCAGTGCGGGTATCTTCACCACGAAAGCTAAGAAAGACATCATAAGTGTATGTGTGGGTAAAAGAAGAAGAAGATGGTGCTTGTGCCATGATAATCAAACTTGCTAGACGCTATGGATACAGACGTACACCAGAAGAATGTGTGAAGAGAATCGAGGGAAGAGGCTCTAGTTGTAGTGATGTATAAAGACAAGTTTGCACACATAAAGCTTGACCAAGACATACATTCACGCCATCTATTTCCTTTGTAGCTACCAAAGAAATAACTCGGAAGCTACCCAATTAATTCATTATTCTAATACAATATTCCTTTCATGTTGATTTCTAAGGGTTGTTCTTCTATTGTTTATGCGGGGTCGGTTGAAGTTGGTTTTTGTTTTTAACTTTTTTTTTGATTTGAAGTACTTAAGAAGTGTATACTTGTGTATCATGAAAGGAAAACTTTGAAAGCATATATATACCTAATTAATCAAATTATTACATCTCCGAACAGTACATATATAGCACATGAGTTGAATATAGGCCTCATGCTCACCCATATTTCCAAAGAGAGAGAAGAGAAAGATAAGGGTGTTATATAGTCAGCAAGCAAAAGTTGATACGGGTCCACACATTAAATAATTCTTACACTAGCTAGCAGCATAGTTTGACAAGTTGAGAAGGATAACGCAATATAACAACTCCAAGGACTTTTCCTCACCACTTACGTTACACTTGCCGCGAGTAGTTTGAGAAGTTCACAATAAATAATTCCCAGGTCTTCACCTTCACCAGTTGGCGTTACACTTGCTGCATAGGTTGCTTTGATTTGGTTCACTGGTTGAATTTCGTGGCGTCAAACTATTTGTTTTTTTCTTATGTTATTATTATTACCTGTTTGCTGTTCATTTTGGGTGGAAGTAGTAGATCTTGTTTTCTTGATTAGCCACACTAATTCTTATTTATATTTGTATTGAAGTGCTCCATAGGAATTACGAAATACTAAGCTACGATATTTGTTCCTTGCACATGAATCTAGTTTTTACATAATATTTTTTGAGATTAATAGAGCTTAAATTAATAAATCTTTTTTTTTTTTTGAAAAATAATTGGTTGCAATATTTTTTAGATAATTTATAATATTCTTAACCTATTTAATTAGAAAATAGAGTGGATTAAATATTTAATCGTACAATGTTGGGTTGAATTAAGTAAAATGCTTAAATAAATAAAGTAGAGTCATTTTTGAGTTAAAAGTGCAGTTAGTAGAATTTTTAGGGTAAAAATATGTATAGGCAAAATTATTCAGAATGTAAAATAAAAGTAAAAATATGATTGTAAAAATATTTTAGTCCATTAGGTAAAGTTTGAAAGTGAATGGAGGTGACTAGATAGATAAGTTTTTATCCTGTGAAAATAACTTAATTATGTTTAGTCATAAAATATTACAACCACCCCATTTCTTCTTCTTCTTCCACCAACAAGCAAGAGAGAGAAAAGGAGAATCCATTTTGGAAGCCCAAATCCTAGTTTCCTTATTCCTCAACGAAAATCATCCGTTCCAAAGCCAAAAATGTAGTGAATCATCTCCTCTTTACAAATCCTAGCTTAGTTTTGAGTGGGAAGCTTGGAGGAGAGATCCTTCTCTCCCAAGAATTCAAAAATCTTGAAGATTAGAAGAATTTAAGGGCAATTCCTTCTATAGGAGCTTAGGAGACACTCATTCTTTGGTTGGGTGTTCTTTTGTGGTAAGTTTCCACTCCCTAAGGGGGTGTTTAGTATGGGTTTTTTGATTGGAATGATGGATAAATGGGGTTAGTAATAGTTTTTTACCATGTTTGATATGAAGATATGTAAGAAATTCCTAGATAAAAAAATCCCTAGTATTTGAGTTTTACACTAAGGACTGGATAAAAAAAATCATTCTTTACCTGTGGTATTTATTTTTTCCATTGATTTGGATTGTGAGCAAAAAATTTGGAATAAAATTCCCTATGAGGATATGTGTGATAAAACACATTTTGCAGATAAAGAGGACGTCCTCTAATCTCCTTCATCGTGTTGATGTGCTCCATCTCGGCGGTGTGTGTAACATCCCAGGCACACTGACGAGGGCGGGGAGTGATCGTCGGTGCAAAAGGACATGGACAAGGAGCGGCTTCTGGCAGGCTTCCAATGACGGGGGTACATGAATAAATCGAATCAACATCCGAAAGAGAGGGATTGCAGAGACTGTTGTAAGAACCCGCACCGATAATTAAGGAATTTAATTAAATAATTATGACTTTAATGAGATAATTTCATAATTGACCCTAATAATTATGAGAAGGCTTGAAAAATTGTAGAAAGTAATTAATAATGTTAAAGTCGCTTTTCGGACGAAAAGTGCAGATATCGATTCTGCTCCACAGTATAAGTGCGTACCGATGAAGTATCTCGGAAAATTATAATAAATGTATGAATATTCCTAGAATAATATGTACGACTGTGATTTCAAGTTTCAAGTTAAAATAATGAGAACTGGTGCTAGAAATGATACTGGCTATGTAAAAGCGTGTACCGAAAAGGTGCTGCAAAAAATAATATAAAAATATGATAAATCCTAGAAAAATGGCTAGGTTCAGAATCTAAGGTTTGAGATTAAAATGCTAAGCGTAGCTATTATTGTTAATACTGTGTGATTATTTTGAGTCTATAAATACAACTTTTGCACAAAATCCTAGGTTTTTTTTTTTTAAAATCCAGCGGCTGGGTGTGGCTTCCCTTGAGAGTTTCTTGGAGTCTTAGGCTTCTCCTCCAATGTTTTCATTTTTCTTCTCTCCTCCATTGAAACACCACCCAACCATTAAAATTCTAGTCTTGTTGAAGAGGAACCCATTGTTGAAGGATTTGGGTGCTCTCTTAACCTCTCAAACTTTAATTTTTCTATTCTCAAAAGGATCCAAAGTGAATTTAAATATCCCTTTGTAAATCCATAAATGGGTTATACCCCTTGTTATGTGTTACTGTTACAATATCATTTTTGAAATCACTGTGCGCTAACTGTTCTTCTGTACAATGGCCATTTGTTTTGTCACTTAAATTTATTGGTTTGCGTGATTTTAAAATAAAATTCTGAACCTTTTTACATGATGAAATCGGTCACTGTTAGTCATTGTAGATCTATTTTCTGCGTCCACTGGTCGAAGTTGTCTTATATATATATATATATATATATATATGGAAAAATGTTTATCTTTTTAAATGACACAACTTATATCATTTCACTCTCACAAAGAGGTGTAACCCACACCTTTATTTTTTTTGTCAACTCTCTCTCCTCCTTTATCTATCTCTTTTTCTTTCTTAAAATAACACAACTTTACATCTTTAAAATGACACACACTTTTTCCATATATATATATAGGGGAGGGATCTTTTGACTCTAGAGTAAGACTTACAAGTCTTACTCCTCATCTCAACCATTGATTTCCGTTCATCTAACGGGTATTATTTATTAAAAATTAATAATTAATTAATTGGTATAGATAACCGTTAGATGGACGGAAATCAACGGTTGAGATGAGGAGTAAAACTTGTAAGTCTTACTCTGGAGTCAAAATATCCCTCCCCATATATATATATATATATATATATATATATATATATTTGAACCCAAGGAGTCGAGCCTGAGGGCCTATTTGGTGTGGTGTATAAGGCCTGATAATATAAGCTTATACTATACGTTATGACATTTTCAGTTGTTTGGTGTGACCATCGTATAGTATAAGCTTATACAGCAAGACCCCTTTATACATCAAAATGATGTATAACTTAATCCGGCCTAAGAGTGGTGGATTAGGCCTGATAAGGGGTTGATGTATTAATATTGATTACAAGTACAATTCCCAAGAACTAATATATCATTTCAATATTTATATATTAAAATAAATTTTTTTAATATATTAATTTTTAAAATATTGGAGGATATTATCTTATACAATATCATACCAAACGCTAGATAGTATTAAAATTTAATCAGGTCTTATACAATCAAGTCTTATACTATCAGGTCTTATACAATCAAGTTTTATACTATCAGGTCTTATACTATCAAACATTATCCTATACTATGCACCAAACATGCCCTGACAAAAGTATATATATATTTGAACCCAAGGAGTCGAGCCTGAGAAAAGTAGCATGCCTAAGTATATGTATTAGTTATTTAAGCACTCTGCATTTCCAGAAAGGAAAAGAAGAAAAACTAACTTTGTATATTTTCATTCAGTGTGCAATTGGTACAAATGATCCAGAATATAAAAGCACCTAAGAGAATCTGTTGTAACAGACTCATGGTGACGTGGCTACAAAACCGGAAAGAAATGCTAACAGGTGCCAAACAGAAAGCAATGCTAACAAATGCTAACAGAATACAGAATACAATCAGAAAACAAAATACAATCAGTATACAAAAAAGAAAAATATGTAATACTGTAATACTCCCTCTCAAGATGGGGAGTAGATGTTGATAATCCCCATCTTGCAGAGAAGATTGGAAAACTGTGATGGATGCAAAGCTTTTGTGAGGAGATCTGCTAGTTGATGATAGGATTGAACATGAAAAGTATTGAGTGTGCCACGAACAATGCAATCGCGGACAAGGTGACAATCAATCTCAATGTGCTTTGTACGCTCATGGAAAACTGGGTTTGCAGCAATATGTATGGCAGATTGATTGTCACAAAACATGTGTGCAACAGAAGGGTGCAAAAAACCAAGATCTTTGAGAAGATTAAGTAGCCATAGGATTTCACAAGAGGCATGAGCCATGGAACGATACTCAGCTTCTGCAGAGCTATGAGAAACAGTATGTTGCTTCTTCGATTTCCAGGATATTAGAGAATTGCCAAGAAAAACGCAGAAGCCAGAAACAGAACGTCTGTTATCCAAGCAGGAAGCCCAGTCAGAATCGCAAAAAAGCTTTAGTTGAACAATTGAAGAACAGGGAAAAAATAACCCCTGACCAAGTGTGGCTTTGACATAAGCCAGAATCCGATGAGCAGCTAGTGATGGTTAAGTAGAGTAACCTTCCAATGAATCTTCTAAAAATAGTGGGATCAGGTAGAAGATCCCCATCATGATTTGACAGCTTCGATTTAACTTCCAATGGGGTGGATTTTGGTTTGCAACCAGAGAGGCCTGAATCCTTTAAAATTTGTAGTGCATAATGGTGTTGGCATAGGGAGATACCCTTGGAGGAACGAGCAACCTCCAAACCCAAAAAATATTTGGCTGGACCGAGATTTTTAAGCCTAAACTTGCTGTCCAATAGAGATGTAAAGTGCTGCACTTCATGAAAATTATTAGAAACAACAAGTATGTCATCGACATAAACTAGCATGGCAGTGAAAGAAGAGTCTGAATGCTTCACAAATAAGGAATAATCAGATGGGGACTGTTTGAACCCAAGAGAGAGCAAAGTAGAAGAAAATTTGGCAAACCACTGCCTAGATGCTTGTTTGAGACCATACAGTGACTAGTGTAAATGGCAAACAGCATTGGGAAGAGACTCCCCCTTACCATGATAAACAGGGGGTATAGTCATATATACCTCTTCAAAGAGCTCTCCATGTAAAAAAGCGTTATTGACATCTAACTGAATTAGATGCCAATTTTTGAGTGCAGCAAGAGCAAGGATCACCCGAACTGAAGTAAGCTTGGCTACAGGTGAAAAAGTGTAAGAAAAATCAACTCCCTCTTGTTGTGTAAACCCCTTGGCAACCAAACGGGCTTTGAACCTTTCAACAGAACCATCATAATTGTACTTGACCTTATATACCCATTTACAACCAATTGGGGATTTTCCAGGAGGAAGAGAGACAACTGTCCAGGTCCTCTTATTTTGTAAAGCCAATAATTCATCTTGCATGGCAGATTGCCATTCAGGGAGCTGGGAGGCTTCACCATAGGATGTAGGTTCAAAATGATTATGCAGGGAATTAACAAAGGCAGTATGTGTAGGGGAAAGCTTTGAATAAGAAAAAGAAGCAGAAAGATGATGGGCTGTGGAAGAGGAACAGATGTAAGTATCTAAGTGGCTAGGAGGCTTTTTAGTTCTGGATGGTCTAGAAGAAACAGGAATGGTCTAGAAGAAACAGGAATGGGGTTGGGAGGAATGGTTGGAGTTGATATAGGCAGTGGGGTAAGTGGAGAGGATGAATTTTTGAAAGGAAAAATGTTTTCAATGAAGTTGACATCTCTTGAGATAAAAGTTCGATTTGAGGCAATGTCAAGGAGTTTGTATCCCTTATAGCCAGGTGGATATCCTAAAAATACAGCAGGTACAACCCTAGGGGAAAATTTGTGTCTGTGTTTGGGTAGGGTGGAACCATAGCATAGGCAACCAAAAATGCGAAGGTGGTCATAGGTGGGAGGTTTGTGAGATAGGATTTCAAAGGGAGATTTATGAGAAAGCAAAGGGGATGGGGTTCTGTTAATAAGGTATACAGCTGTTAACACACTGTCTTGCCAATATTCCAGGGGAATATTGGACTGAAAATGCAAGGCGCGAGCAACATTTAAAATATGCTGATGTTTGCGCTCTACCACCGATTTCTGCTGCGGTCTATCAACACAAGAGTGAAATAATTGTATACCCTTGGAAGAGTAAAAATCAGATAAAAGAAACTCAGGAGCATTATCACATCTTATTGACTTGATGGCAGTATTGTACTGATTTAAAATGAGAGCATAAAAATCAATGAAAGCAGAACGAAAATCAGATTTGCATCGTAAAAAATATGTCCAAGTGAAGCGAGATGCATCATCAACAATTGTGAGAAAATATTTTGATCCTTCAACAGAAAAAGGGTGAAATGGACCCCAAATATCACAGTGAATAAGTGTAAATGAAGAAGAGGACAATTTGGGATTTAAAATAAATGGTAAGCTTTTTTGTTTGGCCAAAGGGAAAACATTACATGTATGAGACGCATCTAAAAGTGATGTAGTGTGTAAAACATCTTTCATTGAATTTAAAACAGAATAGGAGATGTGACCTAAACGAGCATGCCAAAGCTCAGAATTGCATGAATTTACAGAGAGACAGAGGGGTGGGGGAATACAGGAATCAGGAAAAAAATTGGATGTATCAAGGACATAAAGACCTTCATGACGCTTAGCAATCCCAATCGTCTTGGCCGTGTAAGGGTCCTGTATCAAACAATGGGAGGAAGAAAAATTAGCGATGAAAGACGAATCACGGGTCAGGGAGCTAATTGACAAAAGGTTAAAACAAAAAGAGGGGAAAAATAAAACATTTTGGAGAGTAAAGGAAGGAGACAAAATTATGGAAGCAGAACCAGTTACAGGGACAGACGTACCATTAGGAAAAGAGACAATAGAAGCAGTGGAAGGAGGTAAGATGGAAGAATGAGAAAAAAAACGAGGAGAAAATGATACATGGTGGGTTGCACCAGTATCTAAAATCCAACAAGAATCGGAAAAAGAAGAAGGACGCTTACCATTGAAGCTTGCGACAGATGGGGAGGAATCAGTGACCGAAGCTAAGGAGGAAGTGACCGGAGCAGCAGAGCGTTGGTGGATGAGCGATAGAAGATGCGCATACTGAGACTGTGTGATGGCAGCTGAGGGTGGTGGAGCGGGGTTAGGGTTCACGGTATTGGGGAAGTTAGGGATCGAAGAATGAGGGTGAGGGAATGGAAACACAGAGGAATTTGCTTGGGCTGAGGCATTGGTAGAATGGGCTGAGTGGGTGGGCAAATTGGCCTGGGCCTGTATCCAGGAGGGAACCCATGGAGCTTAAAGCACTTGTCTCTAACGTGACCCTGGTTGTGGCAGTAGGTACTAAATGGGCGAGAACGGCGAGGAGCGGTGACGGCAGCCGTGGCCGGCGGTGGGTTCGAATCAATTGAAGAAGGACGGTTAAGGGAAGTGGATATTGAGTTGAGGAGGGGTGTATCAGGGGAGGTGGGAACATGAATGTTGATTTGGCGTTGCTTCTCTTCTTGAAGAACAAGTGAGAAAACCTTGGCAATTGATGGAAGAGGATCCATTAAGAGGATCTGAGCTCGCACAGAGGAGAAGGACTCATTAAGGCCCATGAGGAACTGAAGGGCATCATGTTGCTCTTGTGAAAAAGAAACTTGTCTCAGACCTCCACAAGTGCACGATGGAGTGGGAAGGTAAGCCTGGAGCTCATCACAGAGGGTTTTTAACTTTGTGTAATAAGAGTTGACATCAAGAGATCTTTGATGAAGAGAAGAAATATCTTGTTTCAGTTGGAAGATGCGTGGTCCGTTGGCTTGCTGAAAGCGAGTGCGTAGATCATCCCAGGCGTCAGAGGCATTTGAGAAATAAACCAAGCTATCTGCAATAGCTTTGGAGACAGAATTAAGGATCCAAGAGATGACCATTGAGTTGCACCGATTCCATGCTGGAAATAGGAGATCGGAATTGGAAGGACGGGGAAGAGATCCGTCTATGAAAGTTGATTTGTTTTTGGCAGTAAAAGCCAAAAGCATAGCTCGGTTCCAGGAGCTGTAATTGGTACCATCAAGGGTATGGGTCACAAGGACAAGACCAGGGTGATCATTGCTCTGGAGGGAGTAGGGGCTTGCTGTATCCTCCATAGAAGAAGCACCAGAGGATATGTCGGAAGTCGGCGGAGGACGGTTGTTGCCTCGAGCCATCAAAAAGCTCTTGATACCATATTAGTTGTTTAAGCACTCTGCATTTCCAGAAAGGAAGAGAAGAAAAACTAACTTTGTATATTTTCATTCAGTGTGCAATTGGTACAAATGATCCAGAATATAAAAGCACCTAAGAGAATCTGTTGTAACAGACTCATGGTGACGTGGCTACAAAACCGGAAAGAAATGCTAACAGGTGCCAAACAGAAAGCAATGCTAACAAAATACAAATTGCTAACAGAATACAGAATACAATCAGAATACAAAATACAATCAATATATAAAAAAGAAAAATATGTAATACTGTAATAATATGCTTTCGTTTCTTTCGTTTCGTTATTTGTTTCGTTACCTATACTTTTATAGGTTTAAATTATCTCCTTTTATAGAAGACAACTATCTCATGTTAGTGAGACATAAAAAGTTGTGCCATTCTTTTTTTATTTTTGTTTATTTTTAAAAAATAGTGGGACCCACATAACTTGTTTCTATGTATGAGGTAAGTTATCTTCTATTGAAGGAGATTAATAAATCCCTACTTTTATATATATGGGGTTTACACTTCTTATGTGACATAAGATGAGAATTTTTGCAACACACACAAACTCAGGTGGGCACCATTGGAAAATGGTAAATAAGAAATTTAAAAATATTGACACGCAAAATGATGTGAGTGTAGCATAAGAAGGCTCTTCTTATGTTGCATAAGAAGTATAAATCCCTATATATATATATATATATATATATATATAAAATGTATTTATATATAATATATATATTTATATTTTGTGGCTATATATATATATTTACAAGATAATAATCATCTAAAATTAAATAAGTTAAATGGTATGCCTTAGAAAGGATCTCCAGGTTCGAAATGAAAAAGAAAATAATATCTAATTGCCTTGGAATTTTAGAATATGTATATTGATACTATGATGGTCATTGGACCAGATTTGAGAGTGCATTGGATTCTATTTGTGGTGTGGACCCTTGTGATACCGAGCTCGAGTCAAAGGGGCATGTTGCGAAAAATCGGCAAGTGCACCGATCGTTCCGAGTAATAAAAGGGTAAGTAGAGTATCGTCTCCACGAGAATTGAGGCACCGAAATTATTTTAACTAATCCTTTCTTGTTGGATTAACAAAATTGGTTTGAGAATAATTGTAATTGGTAAAAATTTAGAACAATTCAAAAACTTGTGAATAATTCAAAGATGATTGTAAAACCTTGAGAATAAAAGATTAAATTGAGAAAATATTTAATAGAGTATTGCGGTAAAAGACGCCAACACCTTTATGATCCTCACCTTGCAATAGGGATTAATGTTTATATCTAATTTAACCATTGATCAAACAATTCACCATATGTTAATTGATTAGTTAAGCCCTAATTCCTTAGTGATCTTAACTTTATCAACCCTATTAGAATCCTAATCCCTTAGAAATTCCTTTTCAAGTTAATCTTTTTAATCCAGTGAATTTTTCACGTTTGCAATTCATGTAGCCTATCCCTAGTGCATACATGAATTGTTATTTTTTACCCTTTGTCAGAAACTAGAATCTCAATATTCCTATTGAAAACTCTAACCCTCGCAATCCTAAAAGAGTGATCAGTTCTAGAAGAATTATAAGATGAAGAACAAGGTAAAATAAATGCAATTGAAATAATTAAATATAAAAATTAACCAAACTACAAGAGGTTCACATCAAGGGTTGTGACCCTTACCACAATTATAAAAGACTAGCCAGACATGTTCATGTCTGACAATTCTATTTGTAGAAAAGAATTCATAAAGAAAATAATGACCAGAAAATTGAAGAAGAAACTTGCTATGTGATCTGCCTTCGTCAATTTCTCCCCGTGCAAAAGTTATTTCTTTACTTTGGTTTATGACTTCTTTTTATAAGCAGCAATCCAATCAGGTCAGAATCTTATCAAAGATTTGATTTTCCTTCTGTTTTCAATAACTTCTTGCAATCACGAAATTGCAATCACGAAGACCGACACGATCAGCGCCAATTCCACGTGATTCGCACGGGAAAGCAGTAGAGCACAAAGTGCTTGGCGCGAC
Source organism: Gastrolobium bilobum (assembly GCF_033153095.1). Lineage (NCBI taxonomy): Eukaryota > Viridiplantae > Streptophyta > Magnoliopsida > Fabales > Fabaceae > Gastrolobium > Gastrolobium bilobum. The sequence goes on from NW_026898696.1 coordinate 29,444, forward strand.
TAGTGTGGAATTTATCATGAACATGGCGCGACTAGCGTGGCCATTGGCTTCACATGGTGCGACTAGAGTGGCTTTCACGCCATTCGCGTGAAGAAATAGTGGATCAGCTCTTTTATGGCGCGGTTAGCATGAAAATGATGCTACTAGCGTGAAGTTCTTTAAAAAATTTTCACGCTATTAGCGTGAATTTCACGCTAATAGCGTGAAAGGGCAATGGCCGGCTCTTCTTTTTTACCTTGGCGTGACTAGCATCAAACTTGGCACCATTAGCATGAACTTGGCGCCATTAGCGTGAAGCATCAGTGGACATCCTTTTTTGGCGCGAGTAGCGTAAAATTCATGTCATTATCACGCGATTAGCGTGAAACTGTTGTTTTTCTGCTTTCCTCTTATAAAACCATAAAATCTGAGTGAAAGTGTGGCTGAAGATGGATTATCAATAATTCCTCAAAAATAATAACTTTATTACTGAATTACTGTAAAATCTTTAATCTTTTTACTCTGAAATATCTACATGCCGAAGGCACATCAAACAATTTCCAGATTTAGATATTGTTGTCTCCAGCAATAAATAAGATCAAACATTAGGTAGCAATGATAAGCTCTGTGAGAAGAATTTATGTCACTAATGCAATTTTCTACATTAAAGAGATTTAGAGTTATAATGCTATGCATGAGTGAATTTAAAGTTGAGAATTTCAGGAATCACTTTTTGTATAAGGAATTAGAATCTAGCTCAATCACTCCTTACCAAGATAATCACTGCAGTCGTCACTCTTGTGTAATGGGTTTAAACTCTCAACCCATCAGTGCAATAAGACTACTATAAGCTTGATCGTATTCTCAAGTTCCTAAAGATGGGGAACATGTAAAACATGCACAATTAGATCCAAAGGTCTTTCCAGGGTTGTAAATTGGCTTAGGCTAGGATAGGAATATCTGGGAAAGTGGCTACTTTTTACAGTACATGAGATTGAAACACAACTATTTATTTTCAATTGTTCACACTCAAACACAATTTCATTTAGTCTTTTTCTTTCTATTCATACTTTTTCTTTTTCTTCTTCTTGACCTTTCCATACTTTTTCGTTGCTATGCAACTTTTTCATTTTGTTCTTTTTCTCTTTGGTCTCAGCTTTTGTTTTTGTCATCACTTTAACTTCTGTGAACTTTTTCCTTGAATTTCTATTATCAGCGCTTCAATCTTATTCAGGGTATACTGACAGGGAGATAAGTTCAGTGTTTATGGTGAATTTCAACAAGAGACAGGCTAAAGCTCAAAGGGGCTAACAATGAAAATTTTTTAAGGTCAGCTATTTGGCCAAGTAGTTAACAAGAAAGAAGTGTCTTTATCATTTCAGATCATGCATGTATTACAGACAAACATATCAAGTTCTAGAGTCTTATCACAATGAGGTCTCTCCACAAAGAAAATTACTGTATAGGCTCAAACCTCACGGCTGTGCAATCAAACTAGAATCTAAATTCCATAATCATCACATATCAAGTGTAACTCTCAACAAAAAATTCAATCAAACGAGCAATAACAACTCTTATACTTCAATGCATTACTCAAAACATTTACTCATTATGACTTATCACACAGTATCTTATACGCTCTCTAAGATTTAGTCATTTTATTACATGAGTAGCTAATGCAAATCCAGGCATGTTGCTCAGAGCATTCTTCTATCAAAACAAAAATAACAAAAGAAAATGAGACAAAAGGTTCAGATATCTCCCCTGATTCAGAAAATTTTTCTGTTAGAGGTCTTTTCAGTTTGGTTCCTCTGTAATCGCATGTGGCGCGCCCAATTCCCAGATTTAGAAAATTGATGTCCCCAGCAATAAAACTAAACTAGTCAAAGAATTAGAACTTCTGCGCAGGTAACACACTCACACTGGTTAAAGCATCAATTCAACATAACTGAAAGACAACTAAACATCATAACATCGCAATTGTCTCAACACAAAACAAAAATGTAAAAACATAACCAAAATAACAAATAACTAAAGATAAATGGAGTATTGATCGTAACCAAAAATTTTGACCTCCAGAGTCGCCGACGCTAGACGCGCCAATACCACGCTAATCACGCGATAAAACAGTAAGGCACAGCAGCTCCTCACGCCAATGGCGTCCTGATGGCGCGTTTAGCGCGGCAAACATTCCCTTGGCACTGATCGCGTCATAATGATGCTAATAGCGTGGACAGGGAGAAGATCAAGGCATTTTTACGCTATTGGTGTCACGTCCACGCTGGTGGCGTGAGCTTGATTCCAAGTCGCGCGATTAGCGCCAAAATCACGCTATTAGCGTGGGATAGCAGTAGGCTTCCCAAGTCATCGGCGCGATTCGCGCCATTACCATGCGGTCAGCGTGGATTCACAGTTATTTTCTCACTCGATGAATTTAACACCAACTTCATGCTATTAATGCAGACTCCTTGATTATATCGTTCACCATTTATCTTTTGACTCTTAAATTGAAAATGACTGACTCAATACTCTGGGGTTGCCTCCCAAGAAGCGCTTGTTTAACGTCTCGAGCCTGACGTACCCTCCTGTGATTATGGTGGTTGGAAGCACGCATTGATGACCCAATCTTCTTTGTCCAGTATTGTGTCCTTTCATGATCATATGCATGTGGATGAGGATGAGGGTTCTCAGGAACTTTAAACTTAGTCCTCACATGCTTTTCCTTATTCCTGGATTTTTCCATCATAACCTTTGGCTTGCTTTCTTCATGCTGCTGATTGACTTCCTTCTTTGTGGGGTTTAGTCTTCTATGAGATTGTCTCACAAGTTTAACATTTTCTTCCATCATAATCTTGTGAGTACAGAAGGAAGGATTGATGCCCTTCAAATCAGAGATAGACCATACAATAGTTGTCTTGTGCTCGTTGAGCACTTTCAACAACTTCTCTTCTTCATCCATAGAAAACTCTTTATTGATGATAACAAGATACTGCTCTTCATCTCCCAAAAAGGCATATTTAAGAGTTTCATGTAACTCTTTCAATTCTGTTTTTGGTGCTACTGTAACTAGATCATTTTCTTTCTTTTCCAGCACCTCAAAAACAACTTCTAGCTCTTCTTGTGGAGTAGCTTCATCTTGAGCCTTCAACTTTTCTTCAAGCTCTTGATAATCACTTTTCTCTTCCATAACCACCTCTTCAAACACATCAAGTCTGAAACAATCACTATGATCAGATGAATTCTTCATAGCATCGAAAACATTGATAGTGATTTTCTCATCATTCATCCTCAACTCGAGCTTTCCTTGTTCTACATCAATCATAGCTCGAGATGTGGCCAAGAACGATCTACCCAACAGAAGGGGCATTTCACTCTCCTCTTCCATATCCAACACAATGAAATCAGCAGGGAAAATGAACTTGTCAACCTTGACAAGAACATCTTCTATTACTCCATTAGGTATCCTTAACGAACGGTCAGCAAGTTGTAAAGAGACCATGGTTGGCTTCAACTCAGAAATTCCCAGTGCTTTGCATATTGACAGCGGCATCAAGTTGATGCTTTCTCCAAGATCGCATAATGCCCGGCCAACATTGGTGTTGCCTATCGCAGTTGGAATGTTAAAACTTCCCGGATCTCGAAGCTTTGGTGGGAACTTCTTCTGTATGATGGCACTGCACTCTCCAGTAAGTGCTACTGTCTCACAATCCTGCAACTTATGCTTTCTACACAACAATATTTCATGAATTTAGCATAGTTAGGCATATTAGCTAAAGCTTCCGCAAAAGGAATATTAATATGCAACTTTTTAAACATATCTAAAAACCTGGCATACTGTTGCTTCTGTGCTTGCTGCTTGAGCTTCATAGGATGCTTGCTGCTTGAGCTTCATAGGATAAGGAGGTTTCTCAAAACGAGAAAAATCCATCGATTTCTTTGGAGCTTCAATAGTTTTCTCTTTTGCCTCTTCTTTTTCTTGCCTTGCAGGTTCTTCTTCTTCACTTGCAGGTGCTTCCACTTCTTTTTCACGCTCTGGCTCAACTAATGGTTCATCAATTTTCTTTTGATGAACCAATTTTGGCTTGTCTTGAGGAGTGATCACAATCCCACTCCTGGTTACAATGGACTTGCAATCTGCCTTTGGATTCACAATAGTATCTCTAGGAAACTGCCCATGAGCTCTATCATCCAACTGCCTAGACAACTGGCCTATCTGACTCTCCAAGTTCCAGATGGAAGCATTTTGGTTCTTGTGGTAGGCTCCTGTCTTATTTATAAAGGCATCAGTGGTTTGTATATGATCATTTGTGGTCTTGGAAAGCTGCAGTATCGCTTTCTCCAATTCTGATGGCTCTTTATATGGAAGAGGAGGAGGTTGCAGGTAATTATTGGATTTATAATCCAAGCCTCCCCCTTGATTCCTCCTCTGAAAGTTGCTCCCTTGGCCGCCATTCTGATTCCTCTGGTAACTTTGGGTATTCTGTGGTGGCCTTGGATCATACCAAACTCCATTGACCTGGAATGGTTCAGCTCCATTGAGTGTCGGGTACTCATTAGTATCATGTGGTTCTTTGCAGTACTCACAGTTAAATACATTAACTTTAGATGTTGAGATCTGCATTTTGTCCATCTTGGCGTTCAGACTGGCTAGCTGTTGAGAGATTACTTTTTGCTCAGCTAGTGATGCATCATTGTTCCCCAGTTGTAAGATTCCTTTCTTGGGTTGAACTGGCTGAACTGGTTGAACTTCTATTATCGCATTCTCGTTTCTTGCCATGTAATCAATCAGCTCAAGAGTTTGAGCTGCTGTCTTCTTTCCTATGGTTCCACCAGCTGCACCGTTGACAACTATTCTGGAATCTGGTGATAACCCATTGTAGAAGACTCTGACCTTTTTGGTGTCTGGCAAGTCGTATTGCGGGTACTTTCTGATCAACTCTTGGAATCGGGTACAGGCTGCACATAAGGTCTCTCCCGGTTGTTGAGTAAAATTGGTGATTTCATTCACCAACTTATTGTACTTTTCCATGGAAAAGTGCTCAGCAAAGAATTTGGCTGCTAAGTCGTCCCATGTGCGGATACTATTAGGAGCCTGTCGATCTAACCATTTGAGGGCTCTCCCGGTCAAAGCAAAAGGAAATAACCTGAGTATGGTTGCATCATCAGACACACCATGATGCTTAGTTGTGTCAGAGATTCTCAGAAATCTGCCCATAAAGTCATGAGGATCTTCATAGTCCTCTCCACCAAAAAGGGTCTTCTCCACAAGGTAATCAGCGACGGATGGATGTCATAGTTGTTGGAATCTATCAGAGGCTTGACTATGCTAGAGTTAGGCCTTGTGAACATAGGAGCAAGAAATGACTCCATCAACTCTTCTACGGGAGGTGGATTAGGGGCTGCAATCACTGGTTCTGTGTTTGGCTTAGAACTCGAAGACTCTTCCTGCTTTCTTTGCTTGGCTAGCTTTCGGTTCTTATTTGCAATTTTCTCGATTTCTGGATCAAATTGCAAAGTGTCTCGATTTACTTTACCTCGCATAAACTCAAACAAAAAGATTAGTACCATAACAAAATCCAATCAAGAAAATCAAAAGTTATAATAAAATTGGCGTATTCAATCCCCGGCAACGGCGCCAAAAACTTGTTACGAAAAATCGACAAGTGTACCGATCATTCCAAGTAATAAAAGGGTAAGTAGAGTATCGTCTCCACGAGGATTGAGGCACCAAATTTATTTTAACTAATCCTCTCTTGTAGATTAACAAAATTGGTTTGAGAATAATTGTAATTGGAAAAAATTTAGAACAATTCAAAAACTTGTGAATAATTCAAAGATGATTGTAAAAAGATTGGATGTCCATAAGAGTTTGAAGTACCTTTTTGACCAGAAGGAGCTGAACATGAGACAAAGAATATGGATGGAATTTCTTAAGGACTATAACTTTGAGTTGAAGTACCATCCAGGCAAGGCCAATGTGGTAGCTGATGCTTTGAGATGGAAATCCGTTAGTCTATCCAGCTTGATGATTAATGATTTCGATGTGATTGAGAAATTTTAAGACTTGACAGTGACCTCTTTGTTTGGGGGTGCACTTCTAGAGATGGAAACTATGAGAGATGAAAATGAGTTGATGAATAAGATCAAAAAGGCGCAAGTGGAAAGAGAATGTCTTGATTATGTGAAGAACCAAGATGGCGTGTGTAAGAACCCGCACCGTTAATTAAGGAATTTAATTAATAAATTATAAGAAAATAGGAAATGATTCCATAATTGACCCTAATAATTATTATGAGGCTTTAATAATTATAGTAATTGGGTAATATTGATGAAAGTCGCTTTTCGGAAGAAAAGTGCAGATACTGGTTCTGCTAGTCGGTATAAATGAGTACCGAAAAAGTATCCCGGAAAATTAAATTAAGTTCATGTTAATTACTAGAATAATATGTAGGACTTGTAAAACGAGTTTCAAGTCCAGATAATGAGAACTGGTGCTAGAAACCGGTACTGGCTTGGAAAAGCGCGTACCGGAAAGGTGCTCAGAAAATTATAAGAAAAATATGATAAATCTTAGAAAATTATGTAGTTTCATAATCCAAAGTTTGGGATTAAAATGCTAAGCGTAGAAATTAAAGTTAATACTGTGTGTTTAAGTGACTTGTAGCTATAAATACCCATTTCTAAGGGCACAATGCCCTAGAAAACATATTTTGAACGTGAGAGTTGTGGGTGGCTGATCAGCTTGGCTGACTTGTGGGGTTTCTTCTCCATTTTGTTTCCAAGACACTTCCTTTCTTGTTTTTCCTTCATTCTTCCTTTGTAAACACTTGAGAGTGAGCTTGGTGAGGGAGAAGGGTGCTTTTCTCTGAGTGCTCAGCCACTGTTGGTGAGAGTTTTGGGGCTGACTTGGTTGGCTTGGTTGTGGAAGCTTGAGTTGGGCATTTTGTTGCTTAAAGAAGCAACCTTTGGGTAGAAAGGTCAAGTCTTGGTGTAGCATTTTCGTACACCACATTCCCAGTAGCTGTTGAAGCTGTTTTGGGAGCTTCATGAGCAGTTGACCCTCTGTTTTGGCCTTTGGTATGTATACCAACCTTTGATCATGAGTTTAATGCTTAAAAATGAAAGCTTGATGCATGTTAAGGCTTAAAGATGATAACTTGTTGTTGGTTAACACACCTAGAAATGCATGTTTAGGTGCTTTAAATCGTTAAAAACCCAACCTTGGGTGGATATCTTCACGAAAATGCAGAACTGCATTCTGTCATGATATATCCGGATATCTGCCCGATGAATATCCGGATATGTGATATCCGGATATGGGGTTTTGGATATCCGGATATTTGGTATCCGCATATGGGATTTTGGATATCTAGATATTGGATATCCGGATATGCACATTGAGATATCCGGATATTGAATATCCGGATATGGTCCCGAGGAATATCCGGATATTCTGGGATTTCGAAGAACAGTAGCTGTGCTGTGAGGACAGTAGGCTATTGGGGGTTTGTGGACCCTAAATTGATGAAGTTGAACTTCTGTTTTAATTAAACTAAGTCAGAATCAAGTGATTAAGGGCTTATGGCTTGGTGAGAAGCCTTAAGAAATAAAGCGTAATGAAAAGGCGTTGTATTTAATTTGTATGCATGTGGTACATGTTATTGATTTATATTTGATCCATATCAGATTGTGATCTGCTGTGATTGGACTTTGAGCTTGTGGCATTGGATAGCTAGCTTAGAGGTAAGCTTTCGTGTCCTCGGTTTAGCCATGTTGTGGTTCCACATGTCCCATGGGGGTATGGTTTATGCATGCTGTGTGCATGCTTTTGGATATTTGATATGTTGATTGAACTTTACATGTAATGGCTTTTAATATGCATGTGTTGTTTCATCTTGACGGGAAGCCTGAGTATGTAGCGCCATACAAGACGGTGTACCGGGGTGAATGCAAGTGGTACTTGCACGGTGTGTAGGTGATGGACGTATACCTGCACTGTCTCTGGCCAGTAGATTAGTATTGACACACATGGCATGATTATCTGCTGCATTGCATTGTTTTAGAAATGATAAATGATAAACTGCTTTTGAACTTATATTGCACATGTAAGTGAGCTTGGGGTGGAAGATCCTTGAGGATGCACTGTCTTACTGAGATTTCTAGTTTAGAGATCTTACCCCACGTTTGGGGAATGCTTATTTCAGGATCAGGTAGTATGGGTACTGATGCCTCAGGCGGCAGGAGGCCGGAGCTTAGCTGATTATGTTTTACTGCTTTATGTTAGCATGACTGGATTTGGATGTTGTTTATGTTTTCTGTTATTTATGATATGTTGTTGTTGAGACTGATGTTGGGCATGTTGCCTTATTTGAGTGAGCATGGGGATTGTCCATGACACTTTCTGTTAGTACTTTTTAGATTGGAGTTGTATAAACTGTTAGATGGTCTGGTCTACGTTGTTATAGTTTCGTGACCAGAGCCACACTTATATTATCTATGTTATGAGGTATTTCAGTTAGCTGTTTTATTGCGATTACATACAGGCGATGTTTTATTAATTGATTATTAAGCAAGTTGGTAATGTTAATGGCATCATAATTGAAAAGAAAAAGTAATTCCGCATTTTTAATTAAGCGCAGCTTAATACGATATTATGATAACATTGCCGGATATATACGGGGTGTTACAGCGTGTCTTAGAAAGATCAGGGAATGTTAATGTTTCAGAACAGGATTGTGGTACCTAGGGGTCTGTTGCTACTCACGGCAAGTGCACCGATCATATAAGTAATATACTTATTCAATAAGAGATTGTTCCCACGAGGATTACGGTTCAAGCACTAATTCACTATCACGAATTTAGTTGGACTATCAAAATTATTTTTGGAAACAGAATTTGAATTGCAAAATTAAAATATTAACTATTAAAATAATTACTCGCAAGAATTAAAGACAAGAAAGTAAAGATTTTGAATAAACTGATAAAATAAAAACGTAGCTAGGGTTTCGATTTCCTTCAATCTCTTTATTATGTTTAAAGTCCTTATTTACGTTAATCGTCCTTAGTATCAATCTAATCAATTCTTTCGCATGTTATTAGAGCTCAATCCCTTGTTACCCTAAAACCTTTACAATCTTGAAAGAACCCTAGTTCCCCGGTTATTCCCCAAGAATGCAAGCATTAAGTTCAAGAATCTTAAAGATTACGCAAACCCTATGTCTATCCCTAGAATCATAACGTTTACGAAGAAGTTATCAGATATGGATCACACACCAACATCCCTATTGTCATGCATTTACCTATGATCAATATATAAGATTCAAGCCTATATAAAGCATTAAAAACAGATAACTTCATTCATGAAATAAAAGAAAATTAACATAGCGAATTGTTCAAAACATAATAAAGATCTTGAATTCCATCTAACCCTAACTACTAAAAGATTTAGCCGGACATAGCAAAATCAAGAACAAAAGAAAATAGAAAAGCTCCCCCAAACTCCATAGATGATTGGTGATCTTCAATATCTCCAGTGCAAACTTGATTCCGATCCGTCTCTGCCGCTCACGAACATGAACCGAGTGTTTCTCCGCGTTCCTTCTGCCTCCAAGCACCAAGAGTTGTTTTGCAATGTGAAAAGTTAATTAATTCTGGTCCCCAATGGAGCTTTTATTGGCCAAGAGTTCGTGTCCTAGTAGAAAACTCGAATGGGCCTAAGTTGGATCTTTCGGGGCGATTAAGCTTGCTTCAGGCGCTTAAGCCCCCTAGGACGGTGATGGCAAAGTTCGCGTTGCACGCTTAAGCGCGCTCCTCGACTTGAAATTTTCTTCTTGGTCCGTGCTTAAGCCCTGAGTTGGGGGCTTAAGCGCCCAGACGCAGTGGCAAATGCATTTTTAGGGAGCTTAAGCTTCGAAATTGGGGCTTAAGCTCCATCTGCTAACAACTTGATAAGATCTTCAATCTTCTTGTTTCCACCTTGATCCATCATCTTTTCTGATTTGATTTCCCTTTATCCAAAATCTTCATATTTGAATCTCTTTGTCATCAAATCCCTTAAAAATAACAAATATTATTCATTTAATTAATTATTCATAAAATTCATGATTATCATATTAAAACCCTAGTTTTTGACTTGTTCAATCTAATAATTTATATTAATTTAGTCTATAAAACGAGATAAATTCAAGGTTTATCAAACAATTTCTAGATTTGAACATTGTTGTCCTCGGCAATTAATTAGAATAAGACTATGGGAAAGTTTGAAGACGGCTAGTCATGCTTAATGAATAACAGACAGAAACTGATCAATAATGAGATATCCAAGTATTCCGTTTAATCACAATGATACATCGAGTTCAAACATACATTCACTAGTCATAAAATCATAACATAAGTTCTCGAAATAAAGAGTAGTTTAATGCAGTTCCACAACACCCCCTCACTGGATTTTTATTTATTTACTCACACTCAGTGTTTAAGGGTATGTGTTTCACTCTTACTTCACTGAATTAACACTACCATAAGCTTGTTTATATTCTCACTCTCCACAGTCTTACTGGTATACAAAGTCAATCAAGAGGTTTTTGTTAAGGTTGTAACGTGGCTTAGGTAAAAGGAAAGGAATTATCTGGGTAAGTGGCTTAAGATTACTTATTAAAATTCAATTTCAAAGAGGAACTTAAATATAACTATTCAACATATAGTAAACAGATTTCTCTTATTTTTCTCCTCTTTTCTTCTTCCACTTATTCATATAATATGAGTCTTTTATTTCTTTTCCTTTTTCCTTTTGTTTTTCTTTTCTGTTTTTGTACAGATAAACAATTCAACCTTTTTTTTCGTTTTCTTTTTCCACCACTTTGTGGCAATTTCCTCTTTTCACCTTTTTCTTCCATATATTAGAGTTTGATTTTCTCTTTCTTGTTCTAATCATATCTAGTTCCGCATTTAATTTTAAAAATTAATCAGTTCAGGTGAGGATGTATATGGAATGGCTATTCATAATATATTGTCAATGAAAAAATAGGCCTAGGCTCGAAGGGGCTTAATCTAAGGATAAATATCAGGGTGGCTATTAGGCTATCTAGCTTTTAGAAGAACTGCCTCTATCATTTAAACAATTGTATATCACAAACCATTTCAAAGAGAAACAAAACAAGTTCTAGAGTGATTCAATAGTAAAGTTCACACCAAAAAAAATAATTTCTGTTGAGGCTCAAAAGCTTACGGCTAAGGGTGTGAGACTTATGTTTTCACTCTCTATTTGATCACTTTAGTTATTCTTCTCTTATTCCAGTGAACTATGAAGCATGTTTGACTGACGCTCGTTTATGTATGAAAATAAATTTACACGTCGTACTCTTAATCTCAGATATCAAACAATTTATGTAATCATTCACTGTGCATACTCATCAAGCTCAATGGAAAAATTTTAAAATTTCACCATTTGAATTTTTACTAAATATTTAGTGATTAAGGATGGATGGGGTATTAAACTAATCTAAAACTTCAAATATTAAAGTAAACTAATATATATGAAAACTCAAAATAATTTTTAAAATAAACTAATACGAAATATTTAAAATCATATGAAAATAATATTGAGAAACTCCCCTGAATCACTGCATTTGTAATTTGGATATTTCTGTGTAATCATGAATTCTTTTCTTCCGACCATGTGAGGTTTATGATCTGATGAATTGCGTGGTAGCCATTCCCAGATTTAAATCTTGCTGTCCTCAGCAATAAATTTAAATCTAAAAATATTCGTAAGCAAGAAATCAGGAAAATTTTGATACTGTAGTCTGCACACATGTCAAAGAACGAACTATGTCAGCATATCATATCCAAAAAATCATAATCAGGATTAGTCTCAACATACATCTCATACTAAACTAACAGCAAAAACATCAAAATAAAACTGAACAAAATATAAAAGTCTAAAGACTGATATGAGGAATCAATCCTCCTCCATATCAGTAGTGGGTGTATTATCCTCCTCTGTTGCATCCTGATCATCTCCAACTGTGGCATCAGCAGCATCAGTAGCATCATGTTTGCAAAGTTAGTGCAATTTCCACAAAATAATTCCCAGATTTATATTTAGATCCATCTGAAAATAATAATGAGTATATGGAACTGAAATACTTTAACAGCATGCATAATGTCAATGATGAGTGCGCTTAAGCGCAGTAATGTGCGCTTAAGCGCGCTGAGGCAGTGAGGAATGGAATAAATTTTATTTAGCACGCTTAAGCCCCTTCCTGGGCGCTTAAGCGCGTTCTGCGAATGGAACTTTTTAGCTGTGGAGCGCGCTTAAGCGCGCTCAGGCAGAGGGGAATTGAATTTTTGGGGCTTAAGCCTCCTTTAGGGAGCTTAAGATCTCTATACTCAGAAAATTTTTATGATTTCTTTGCATTCTTCTCCTTAAGTATTCCCTAACCTCAATGATTCCATTAAACATTATACACAAAACATATAAATCAATAAGAATTGCGTACCTGTTTATGCTTCATTCCCATATATGCCTGAAAAATCCATCTCAACAGAATTTGATCATTAACCTCGATGTTCTTAGTTTTATTTTTATGTAACATAATACTTAAATAACTAAACTAGAATTAAAACTGAAAACTAAACTAAATTAACTAAAATACTGAAACTTAAAATATTGAAAGCTAAAATATTGAAAAGCTAAAAATTGTTGGGTTGCCTCCCATTAGCGCTTGTTTTACGTCACGAGCTTGACGTACCTGATTTACTTTCATGGTGGCTCAAAGCATGAGCTTAGTGATGACCAAGCTCCATCATTCAGAAATGATGTCCTCCCATAGTACTCTTGTGCATATGAGTGAGATACAGTAGGCTCAATAGCTTTGAATTTGGTGTTTACGTGCTTTCCCTTGCTCCTGAGCTTCTCCATTTTAACCTTTGACTTACTTTTTTGAGAAGAATTCTCTTTGTGCTCTTCTTCTCCTTTCTTCTCACTAATATATTAGACTTGATCTTCCGCTTGAGTTATACGTGAGGGGACTTCTTTATCAAAGAACTTGAAAATTGCCTACTCCTCGTCTACCCGTAAGATCAACTCGCATTTCGGTACATCAATCAGCGCTCCTGAGGTTGCCAAGAAAGGTCTTCCAAATATCATAGGAATAGTAGAATTTTCCTCTATATCAAGGATGACAAAATCAACAGGAATGATGAATTTGTTAACCTTTACCAGTATGTCCTCAATGATTCTATAAGCTTGTTTTGTAGAGCGGTCAACTAGTTGAACTATTGTCTTGGTTGGCCTTACTTCAGTGATCCTCAGTTTCTTCATCATAAATAGTGGCATCACGTTGATGCTGGCACCGAGATAACATAGAACATTTTTCACTTCCATATTGCCTATGTTGCATGGAATGCTGAATCTTCCTGGATCTTTGAGCTTTGGAGGCAACTTTTTCTGGATAATGGCACTACATTCCTCTGTCAGAGTCACCGTCTCACATTCTTGTAGCTTACGCTTTCGTGATAGAAGATCTTTCATGAACTTTGTGTAATTGGGCATGTTCTCCAAGGCTTCAGTAAACGGGATATTGATTTGCAGCTTCTTGAAAATGTCAAGGAACTTGGAATACTGCTGCTTTTTGATTCCCTCTCTGAACCTCTGCAGATATGGAATCTTTGCATAAGGTGAGAGCTCCAATGGCTTTTCTTGCCTTTCTTGAGCTTTCTTTTTCTCCCATTTGAACTCTTTCTTTCCTCTGGAGTTTTTGTTTTCAGTGATCCTCCTGCTGCGGCGTTCACTAAGGTCCTGGTGTTTGGCGTCATTCCTTGCCATGCTGTGGACATTTCCTGAATAGTCCCTTGAATCTTTCACATGCTTCATATAAAGATTCACTTTCCTTTTGTTCAAAAGAAGTGATATCCGCCTTGAGTTTCGCCAATTTTGAAGATGAGAAAAATCTGGCCAAGAACTTTGTAGCTAAGTCATCCCAGTAGACGATACTTCCTTTAGGTAATGAATGCAGCCAAGCCTTTTCTTCGTCCTTCAGTGAGCATGGAAAAAGTCTAAGTAAGATGGAATCCCGAGAGACTCCGTTCATTTTTAGCATGTCACAGTAAAATAGGAAATCTTCCAGATGACTGTAGGGGTCTTCTGTGCTTCCTCCGGCAAATTGATCCTTCTGAATTAATTGTAACAGTGCCGGCTTGAGTTCAAAGTTGTTAGCTTCCACTTGTGGTCTAACAATGCTCGCTGTCTGTGGAACTCTAGCAGGAGTCATATAATCTCCCAATGTTCTTGGAGGTGGAGGTGGAACTCTATTTTCTTCCGCCATTGTTTCTTCTCTTTGTTCTTTTGAGCTTGAAGCTTCTTTCTCTTGCTGTCTTCTTTCTTTAGCAAGTTTTCTGTTTCTTTTTGCTGTTTTCTCTATCTCCGGGTCGAATTGCAAGGAATCGATGTCAACGGTACCTCGCATAAACCAGAAAATAGATTATATAAAATAAAAATAAAAATAAATTTAAATAACAGAAAATAAGGTCTAATCTAAAGAATTAATAGCTACTATTAATGTTGAAATAGTAATCCCCGACAACGTCGCCAAAATTTTGTTGCTACTCACGGCAAGTTCACCGATCGTACAAGTAATATAATGATTGAATAAGAGATCGTTCCCACGAGGATTACGGTTCAAGCACTAATTCATTATCGCGAATTTAGTTGGACTATCGAAATTATATTTGGAAACAGAATTTGAATTGCAAAATTAAAATATTAACTATTAAAATAATTACTCGCAAGAATTAAAGACAAGAAAGTAAAGATTTTGAATAAACTGATAAAATAAAAACGTAGCTAGGGTTTCGATTTCCTTCAATCTCTTTATTATGTTTGAAGTCCTTCTTACGTTAATCGTCCTTAGTATCAATCTAATCAATTCTTTCGAATGTTATTAGAGCTCAATCCCTTGTTACCCTAAAACCTTTACAATCTTGAAAGAACCCTAGTTCCCCGGTTATTCCCCAAGAATGCAAGCATTAAGTTCAAGAATCTTAAAGATTACGCAAACCCTATGTCTATCCCTAGAATCATAACGTTTACGATGAAGTTATCAGATATGGATCACACACCAACATCCCTATTGTCATGCATTTACCTATGATCAATATATAAGATTCAAGCATATATAAAGCATTAAAAACAGATAACTTCATTCATGATATAAAGGAAAATTAACATAGCGAATTGTTCAAAACATAATAAAGATCTTGAATTCCATCTAACCCTAACTTCTAAAAGATTTAGCCGGACATAGCAAAATCAAGAACAAAAGAAAATAGAAAAGCTCCCCCAAACTCCATAGATGATTGGTGATCTTCAATATCTCCAGTGCAAACTTGATTCTGATCCGTCTCCGCCGCTCACGAACATGAACCGAGTGTTTCTCCGCGTTCCCTCTGCCTCCAAGCACCAAGAGTTGTTTTGCAATGTGAAAAGTTAATTAATTATGGTCCCCAATGGTGCTTTTATTGGCCAAGAGTTCGTATCCTAGTAGAAAACTCCAATGGGCCTAAGTTGGATTTTTCGGGGCGCTTAAGCCCCCTAGGACGGTGATGGAAAAGTTTGTGTTGCGCGCTTAAGCGCGCTGGAGGGCGCTTAAGCGCGCTCCTCGACTTGAAATTTTCTTCTTGGTCCGTGCTTAAGCCCTGAGTTGGGGCTTAAGCGCCCAGAGGCAGTGGCAAATGCGTTTTTAGGGAGCTTAAGCTTCGAAATGGGGGCTTAAGCTCCCTCTGCTAACAACTTGATTAGATCTTCAATCTTCTTGTTTCCACCTTGATCCATCATCTTTTCTGATTTGATTTCCCTTTATCCAAAATCTTCATATTTGAATCTCTTTGTCATCAAATCCCTTAAAAATAGCAAATATTATTCATTTAATTAATTATTCATAAAATTCATGATTATCATATTAAAACCCTAGTTTTTGACTTGTTCAACCTAATAATTTATATTAATTTAGTCCATAAAACAAGATAAACTCAAGGTTTATCAGGGTCCATTGACGGAGAAGGTGGAGATTGAGCACCAGAAACCAACGAGTAAGCTTTAACCTCTTGAGATTCTATAATGGAAGTGGGAGAGCATTTCCATGGACTTCATTGTGGGATTGCTTAAGACTCAGGTTGATTGTGACTCTACTTGGGTCATTGTGGACAGATTGACTAAATCTTCATATTTTCTTCCAATGAAGGTGAGCTTCTCTACATAGCAGTTGGACATGATATATGTTCACGAGATTGTGAGATTTAATGGGGTGCTCGAGAGCATCATTAGTAATAGGGACCTAAAGTTTACATCTTGATTCTGGGAGGAGTTGTAGGGAGTTTTTGGTACTTAGTTGAGATTGAGTACAACTTATCACCCTCAGACTGATGGGCAGACTAAGCGGACCATCCAGACATTGGAGGACATGTTGAGGGCTTGCACTTTGGAGCAAGGCTCAGCATGGGATCGGTACCTACCTTTGGTTGAGTTTTCGCACAACAACAGTTTTAATGCTAGCCTGGGCTGGCACCCTATGACGCACTATACGGTAGGAGGTGTAGGAATCTTACCTATTAGTCTGAGGTTGGAGATTGTGAGTTATTTGATTTGGACTTTGTCCAAGATACTACCCAGCAGATCTAGATGATCAGAGAGAAACTGAAGCAAGCGCAGAATCGTCAAAAGAGTTACTATGACAACAAGCATAGACCATTGGAGTTTAGTGAAGGTGAACACATGTTTGTGAGACTTTCACCTATCATCGGTGTTGGTCGTGCCCTCAGAGTGAGGAAGCTTAGCCCGAGATTCATTGGGTCATACCAGATACTTGGTAGGGTAGAGCTTGTTACCTACCGGCTTGCCTTGCCTCCGAACTTGGTCAACATCAATGATGTGGTCCACGTGTCACAGCTGCGAAGATACATAGCAGACCTTTTGCACATTGTGCAACCTGATGATGTGGAAATTTGGGATAACTTAAAGACTCCTGTAGGATCACTCAAGATACTTGATCATGGTGAGAAAAATGATTAGTGAAATTAATTAAACTAATATTGTTAGTTTTAGTGAGTGCACCTATAAATAGGAAATGCACATAAACTTAGGTCAGATTTTATACTCCTACGTAGGTGCATTCCTTGGTCTCATGGCTGCCACCTTCTTCCACCCAACTTTATACCCTTCTATGCAAGAAATCACTCAAGACACCACATTTCCTATTGATTCTTCCTCTCTAATCTTGTAAACACTTGAGAGCAAACTTGGTGAAGGAGAAAAATCACTTCTTTTGAGGATGAGTTCTGTTTGGAGGTGTGAAGTTGCTGACTTCTTGGTTAGAGAGTGTGAAGGCCATTTTCACTCACTTTGGTGCTTTAAGGAGCCATTTTGTGGAGGAAAGAACCTTGGTTGTAGACCAAATTCGTGGCCTTGTTGAGATAGAGCTGTAGGATGGTGAGGACAGATTCAAGATACTTTCTTTTTCTGTTTTCACAAGCCTTAAGGTAATCTATGACCATTTCCCTTTAAATTTCATGAACATAGCTTGTTTGAGTCCTTAAAAAGAGGAACTTTGATTATTCATGTTAAGGGTTTTTAATATAGGTATTATAAGTGGTCATAAACTTATGATTTTGGAGACATTGGACTTAGAACCATTGGGGAACCCTTAAATCGAGTTTATGCAGAAACCACTCGAGTTTCTGCATTATGTCTGAAAAGTATTCGAATACTTTTCGTGAAGTATTGGGATACTTTGTGTGGTATTCGAATACTTATCAAGAAGTATTGGGATTCTTTTTGAAAATGGCAGTATTTGAATACTTTAGTGAAATATTCGAATACTTGTCGTGGAGTATTAGGATACTGGATGTGGTATTCGAATACTTTAGTGAAGTAGTCGAATACTTATCGTGGAGTATTGGGATACTTAATGGTATTCGAATACTCTAGTAAAAGTATTGGGATACTTAGTGGTATTCGAATACTTTAGTAAAAGTATTAGGCTACTTTTATGGGAACAAGCAGTATTCTAATACTTATCGAGGAATATTCGAATACTCTTGGCACCTTGAGCCTAAACTCAATTGTAACAAGTTGGGAGGCCTTAAATACAATATAGAACCTTAATAAATCAGTGTGGGCTTGTCCCATAAGTGTTCAGGTGATAAAAGTGAAATAACCCATTATTAAAGTTTTGGGAGAAGCCTGTAGTCATTAAACAAAAAAAGAGATGTTGTCCTTATGCAATGAAATTCTAGACTATAAGTATTAATGATATTTCTGGTATAAACAGACTATGACCTTGCTGTTTGGTGACCCAGGGATTTTGTGTGGACTTCTAGCTTGATATTGCTAGCTTGACAGGTAAGCTTTGGTGTCCTCGGTTTTATCCATTGATGATTCCACCATACCTCATGGAGGGATGGTTTCTATACATGATGTGTTATTTTTTGAAAATATATCTGTTTATATGATGAATATTGATATATTGTTGAGCTGGAATATGTTTTTAGTGCATTTGTCATATGTATATGTATGTGGGGTATTCACGCGAGACGGTAACCCCTGAGCATGTTAGGCCACATGCAAGATGGTAAACCCGTGTGTGAAGTACATGGTGAACTCCTTGTATTGTGGGTCGTAGACGTACGTAATCTCTACCTTTTATTCTCTGGCTAGTAGAATGCATACATACATGACATGGACATATGCTGCATTGCACAGATATCTGTCATCATAATATTGTTATTATTTTTGAACTTATATTGCACATGTAAATGATCTAGAGGTGGAGAGATCATTGAGAACCCCTTGCCTTACTGAGATTTCTTGTTAGAGAACTCACCCCGTGTGGGGCACATTTTCAGGTACAGGTATTTCTGAGGTTGAGACCTCTAGCGGCAAAAGGCCAGAGTTGAGTTAAGATGATTCATGCACCTTGCTATGTTATTATGATTTCTGTCTTGCTGTTATATCTTTATGGCTTTTGTACTTGAGACATGCTTTGACGATTATGTTGCTTTATTTGGTGAGCATGGGGGTTGTCCATGCCACATTTGAATAAGCTGTGTTTATTTCATACTGGAGTTGTATTATTGTATCAGGACATGTCTGGTCTACATGTTGTAGTTCCATGACTTGATACATTATTTATATATTGAGGTTATTCAGTTTAGTTATTTATTGCAATTTACATACAGGCGGTTTTTAAAAAAGAATAAGTAAATCTACTTAGTTAATATGGTAAGGTTCATAATTGGAAAAATTTAGCTCCCGCAATTTATTAAGCTGCACTTATTACCATTTATATGTTTAATACACCGGATGCACACGGGGTGTTACAACCCCCTTTTAAGACTAAAATTTCTTTTTTTTAATGGAACAATGTGTTTCAACAATAGTATTCAAACTTCCTTGCTGACACAATATTCGTCATCATGTCAGACCAATTCAGGTTGGTATGTACTTGACGAGTTCGAGCTTTCTATATATCTTCAAACATATTTCGGATCCAGTGATACCTTACGTCAATGTATTTTGTGTGGGAGTGATAGGTTGAGTTCTTTGTTAAGTGAATTACGTGTTAGTTGTCACACTTCAGCTTGTACTTGTCTTTTTGTGGCCAAGTTCAATTTAGGAATTCTTCATCCATATAATCTCTTTACAAGCTTTAGTCGCAACTATGGACTTGGCCTCGGTCATAGAGAGTGCAACACATTTTTGCAGTTTTGATTGTCAATAAATAATTCCTCCTACAAAAGTCATCAGGTAGCTCATCATCAACTTCTTGGAATGACTGTCTCCTCCTAAATCAATATGTTAGAGAAATATAAAACCATATAGCCTCACCCAACATCTTAAGTTTTTGGATTGAATTGGTTCTTCACATGATATCAAAGCTTTAGTGTGATGAGTTCAATCCTTATCGTCCCTATTTAATTAATAAATAATCAAATATGGTGGAGTGGTTCGATCCTTATTGCCTACTCTAAAAAGGAAACATAAACTTAATGTTCTCATAAAGTACCTGAAGATTCACTTCTTCATTACTTCTCGTGTTTTTTTGCTAGGATTTCCAATCTAACAACATATGCCAAGTTAGGTCCTGTACACACTATAACACACATCAAACTTCTTCTGACTACATATTGAAAATAAAAACACATTACACTCAGAATCGAATTAAACCAACTTGAATATAAAAAATAAATACACACTTCACTTAATTATATTTATAAAGTTGTTAAGAAAATAAGCGTAAATGTTCAAAAATATTTTCCAAGTCAGGGAATGTTGATTACTATGAACCAAATGAATTATGAATGAATAAAGATTAAAACATATTTTTGGTTAATATGTTCATTTTATATGAACTTTTTTTGGTTTTTGTTTCAATTTTATGCCTATATTTAAAATCGTTTTCAATTTGATGACGGCAAAAAAATTAATTTAATGTTTTTAATAAAATAATTATGCATTTATTACAGTTTTGGGAATAATTACGAATCTACTGCACAATGTGACGCCCATTTTGGGCGTCACATGTGCAACCCTATATATTCCCCTACCACTCATTCACTCTTCACACCTCTTGTCTCACTCTTCATATCTCTTCTTTACCAAAATTCCTGACATCATACATACATAATCCTTTATCTTTAATTTATTATTTTAATTTTATTTCTTATTCTATTTAAGAATGAGTTCACATCCTAATTCTGTTCGTGTTGTGTTATATTACAATGGTAGGAAGGTAGAAGGTCAACGAGGTGTCATGTTTGAAGGTGAAAAAAGGCCGACACGTATCCAACACAACGCAACCATTAGCAAACTGCATCAGAGAATTCGGCAGAAGTTAAGTCTTCAAGGCAACCTATGTATCACTCAGATTACGACAAGGTTATGGCAATGTGATAAATACATTAGTTTGCAAGTGGTAGACGATGAAGATGTGGAGATGACAATGGAAGAATTTTTTAACCAATCCAGGACTGATTTTCTGGAGTTGTATGTCGACATCGCCGCAGCGAAGAATGCTCCATTACCGGTGAGGTCAGTTGATTTAAATTCTCCCCGTCTTCCATCAACGTCTGTCGCTCATGCGTCTCTAGTTGGTAACATTTCTGAGGGAGATGAAAATGATCCGACTTGGGAAATGCACGACGAAGACGACGACGATGATGATGAAAATATCGCAATGGAAGAATGTCTTATGGCGGAGGATGCTAGTGCTTCAGAAGGAAATGAAGGTGGTGAGATGGTGCGTCTCAAATCCCAGTATACCATGAACCAGTGGTCGCGCAAATGTCGCAATTGCATGACGTTGCGTCTGCCCCTTTAGGTAATCATCATGAAGGTAATTGATATAATTTGTATATACCTGAATTGATACCTGATTTAGGAAGTTTGTATTAAAAAGTTTTTGTTATCAAAAAAAAAAAGTTTTAATTATCAGATGCAGGTGACGAAGCTGTTATTCCTTTTTGGGAAGGAATTCCACATTATTCGTACATTGATTGGAGTTATCGGAGCGAACAAGAATCATGCACTGATGGTACGATTTCAGGATCGGGTTCAGTAGAAGGTCCGTGGCAACTGGGTGACAAGTTATTTGTGAACCAAGAATTTGCAACAAAAAAAATGTCCAAATGGCACTTAAGCACAACCTGATTAGGGAGCATCAATAAGCAATTGTAATTGAGAGCACGCCTGCAAAGTTATCCATGAAATGTTGTGCGTATGATAAAGGTTGCCTGTGGCGCGTTAGGGCGATCAAACCAGTGTTTGGTCAAAAATTGGAAGATTACGAGATGGGGTGGAGATCACAATTGTTTGAATGACCACATTTCCCATGGACATAGACAGCTCGATGCGGACGTTATTGCGGATCTCGTTCTAGGTACGTATTTATTTTCAATGAGATTTCAACGTTTACATACTTCCGTGTAATTAAATTCGTTCTATGTTATGGAGTCTGTAATCTCTTCAATGCAGGGATGATAAGGGAAGAACCATCTGTCTCAATTTCTTTGGTTCAAGAAAGGATAACCTCTAAATATGGCTTTAAAGTTTCCTACAGAAAGGCATGGTATGCAAAGCAGAAAACGATGACGATTATGTACGGTGATTAGGAGGAATCGTATGCTTTTTTGCCAAGGTGGTGCGAATACATGCTTCGCTTTTCTCCAGGTTCATTTTATCATATCCAAACAAATAATTTATATGCGGAGCATGGGTTAGTTCCTGGAAAAAAAGGTTTTTCATCGCATTTTTTGGACGTTTAGACCGTGTTGTGAGGAGTTCAAATTTGCCAAATCAGTCATACAGATTGATGGAACACATTTATATGGGAAGTACAAAGGCAAATTGTTGGTGGCCACAGCCCAAGATGGAAATGATGAATGTTTACCGATCGCTTTTGCCATCGTTGAAGGTGAAACCTTGGAGGCCTGAGACTATTTCCTTGTTAATATTCGTGCTCATATTACTGACATGTCAAACATATGCTTGATCTTCGATCGTCATCGTAGCATAATATCCGCTGTGGAGAATAACCCTAATTGGCTGCCACCAAATGCATATCACGTGTTTTGTATTCGTCATATTGCAAGCAACTTCAATCAAAAGTTTCAGAATGAGGGTTTGAAGCGGATGTTAAAGAATTTAGGTAAACTCATTCACAGAAACTTATTTATTTGTTTCCATTATGTGTCTCAATTTATGTTTAATACGATGATGTCTGATTTGTGCAGGTTATACTCCGACTATGGTTGATTTTGAAAGGAATCTTGCGTGCTTCCCTGAAACTAGTCCTCAAACTGCTGAGTGGATTGATGCCATCCCTAAGGAAAAGTGGTCGCGTGCCTACGATCTTGAAGGACGCAGGTACGGGCATATGACAACAAACTTGGCAGAATCTGTGAACAGGGTTTTAAAGGGGGCCAGAAATATGCCGATAACTGCATTGGTTAAGCACACATATAGAAGATTGGTTCATTATTTTGTTACAAGAGGTACATCTGCCATGACACAACTTCAATCAGCTCATCGTCATTGCAAAAATGTGGTTGAATTGGTCAAGAAGAATCAGGTACATGCAACATGCCTCCATGTTTGTGCATACAACGTGGAACATACTGTCTTCGAGGTTGACGCAGGTTGGAATCGTTCATATTCTGTCAATCTCCCACAGAGATTTTGTCAATGTGGAAAGTTTAAGGCCTTTAAATACCCGTGTAGTCACGCTGCTGCTGCTGCTTTAAGTGTTAGGCAAAATGTATTCCAGTACGTAGACGATGTCTTCTTGACATCTAACTTGGTCGAGGCTTATTCTTTTCCATGGGAGCCAATTGGAAATGAGGAAGCAATACCACCAAGTACAGGTCCAAAGATTATTCCTGATACCACTATGTTGCGTGCAAAAGGTCGTGCAAATGGTCGTCCAAAGTCAACTCGTATACGCAACGAGATGGACGAAGTTGAGAAAAGTCAAAGCCGTATCAGGTGTGGACTTTGCAAGGAACGCGGCCATAATCGCAAAGCATGCCCAAACCGTGGGAGAAACGACTGATACACTTAGTAATAAATCTACACGGATATTTTATTTCTTGAATTGTAATTTATGTTATGTTGGACTATTTCCTTTATGTATGTTTTTTTTCTCATAGTAGTATTCGTCTTGATTAGTTCCCGTATCAGGTATGTATTATGCTGACGTTCAAAACATAAATACTAAAGACAATTAATCCAAATAAAATAATAAGTACAGTCCACAATATAATAAACTCGTAACTGTTAGGAATGTAGCTTCCATACTCAAGAGCGGGGTGAATTGAGTATTACAAGATTTTCGCAAAAGCCCCCTTCTAGTTTCTACATAATCATTTCAAGTAAACTTTGATATGTGAAAAGCTAATCAATACATTCAGACAATCCATAATATATAATATATCACAATTATAGAACTTATACTAGCACATACAAGATATCAAAAAAGCAATTAAAGTGCAAGAAATAAAGAGTTTACGTTTAGAGAATTGCAAACACAATATATCCTGGTTCGGTCACCACCACTTGTGACCTACGTCCAGAATGAAGCCGCTCGATCAACTCTTTCACTAATGGTCAAGCTTCACGGGTGCTTGACAAACCTTTACAATCTTCCAAGACTTCGGGTTCTTGGATACCTTTCAATCTCCAAGTTTACGAGTACTTGGTAACCTTACAATTCACTCCAAATTTACTTAGGTATTTGGCCACCTCTCAAACAATGGGTCTCACAACCCTTTCAACTCAAGAATACAAGGAAGAAAATATTTAGAAATGAATATACACTCTTAAAGTGTGGATATACAACTTGAAGCACTATGGGTATATGAATTTTCAAGATATGAGGTCAAATATGTTTGATCTTTAAAGATATGAAAGAATATGCACGTGATAGTGTAGAAGCTCTCAAAGTAAGCTTAATATGTGTAGAAATGATGTCGAATATTTTTGAGTCATTGAGAATGCATATATAGTGTTTTCATTGAAAACTAGTCGTTTATAGCCGTTGAAAAACTAGTCGTTTAAAGCCGTTGGAAAACTAGTCGTTTATAGCCGTTGGGATCTCATTTGAAAAACTAGCCGTTTTATAGCCGTTGGGATCTGTTGCAATGGTAATCGATTCCCAACATGACAGCAAGAACACTGTTTCGTATTTTGGATTTAATTTGAGTTATACTTGTCGGATTGATGTGATCTTGGTCTATTTGGAAAGATAAAAGATAGATCTACAAATTTTATGAAGAACACAAGATCCAAATCCATCATATTAGATACGAAAAATTGTATGGAATGCAGCAGCGAAATTAAGCAACAAATTTTAAGTTCAAATGTGTTCTAGCTTGCTTCCAACTACTTTTTGTGAAAGATCTTGACTTGATAAATATGTTTTAAAGTTATAAAATATGTCAAGGATCTTTTTCATGAATTTTTCAAATTTCTTTCAAGTATATAAAGGTTATGATTAAGCAATTTGAAAAATACATTTTCTTTGAGAAAAACTTTGAGCTCATGCAATGCAATCTATCATATACCCTCACATATATTCTAAGTCCTAAAGATATATTCTAAATATGATTTTAGACTTCGCTTCATGTCTTGTGTCTTGGATCTTTTCTTGAACTTGATGCTTTGACTTGTTGAATATGACAATGCCTGACACTTTGTTGGTTTTGATCATTTTTCACCATGGTTATGATATTGAGCTTCTCTTAGATGTTGTCCATGGTTAGTTGTCTTTGATCTTGTTATTGCTCTTCTAATTATTTTTTTTGCTCTTGATCCAATGATCTTGCCACTTTGATATGACATCACTCTTCTTGTGTGGCTACATCATACATCTTCAATATCCACATATGGTTGATGTTTTTTGCTCTTGATCAAATGATCTTGCTTTTTTGTTGTTGCCACTTTGTTATCATCAAAACATACTTTGTATCTACAATCTCCCCCTTTTTGATGATGACAAACTTAAAATTGAGAAAGGGTTAGTATAACAAATATTTCCAAATAATGTATATCATACTCCCTCTCAATTTATGAATGGTTTCAAAACATTATAGTTATGCAAGTTAAGCATTACAAACCAAGATATATGTATATGGTGGAAGAATATAATTTTCTCAATTTTCATTTTTTTCTCCCCCTTTTGGCAACATCAAAAAGTATAAACCAAGATAAGCACGCAAACTTGTTAGCAACAAAATTCCATTGAGCATGTTAATAAAGAACACTTGTTATTTTGCACCAAAACAATAATATCAAAGCAACTATCAAAGCTCCCCCTTAATCCATGAATGGTTTCAAAGACAAAAGTATGGAAATTCTAGGGTCAACAAACCTCATTTTTACCTTTTTGGTGCATTCTCCCTCTTTCATATTTGATTTTACCTTTTTACCACATGTTAGGTAGAAGTGTATTATATTTTCTCAATTAGCACTTATTCTCCTTCTTAGGCAACATCAATGGCACTGAATAGTTCAAGATATATAACAAAGCATTCAAATGATTCAAGTAAGTGCAAATATGCTTTGGAAGTGGATTTAAATCATCAAGGGTTCAATATATCATAAATCCAACATAAATGATCCATTCAAGTCAAAACATCCAAATATAAGCATATGGTCCAAGCACAAAGCATTTATATCACAAAAATATAGGATATGCAAAGATTTAGGATATGGAAATAATAATACAATACGAAGCATCAAATCCTAGTTGAACATTGTATAGAATATAGCAAGAGATATAACAAATGATTTTCTCCCATTTTTGCTAGCATAAAAGAATATGTGCAAGTTGTAGGCATATGACTAGCATGACTTTGATAATAGCAAGCATAAGATTCGTAGACATGTATTAAGCAAGTGACTTTAATAGCATAAGTCATTCGACATATCTACACAAATATTTATAGCAATATCATGTCATATCAAGCAAATAGAGAGATTAGAGACTTAGCTAATTTATGGAGTATTTTGCAAATTAAACCTTTTTGAAGTATCTCCAGTATCATTATTCTCCATTCTTTTGTAAGCACTTAGCTTTGTTCTTGTTGTTGAGGTGAATTTTCAATTATGACTTCGTTCTTTTGTTATCCTCTTTTTCACTTTTCTTATCACCAAAAGGATGTAGGTCAACTTTCCTACAATATAATCATCACAAACATCCTTTCTAGGCATAATGGAGTTAGTCTCTTTAAAAGCAAAAATTGTTGACTCTTCCATTGTCATAATTATTTTATAAGCCAAGTGATGGATATAACAAATAAATGCTAGGCTCCCCCTCAAATCATGCATACTAGTAAAATATAAGTCATATAATTACATATGCATGTATTAAGATAAATGTATCCATTGTTATGCATGATATGAAAGGCACTTGAATCAAATAATTAATAACGATAAGTTATAAGAATTTTCTTACACAAAAAAGTTGAACTTTTCCTTTTTGAAACACAAAATAGATCAAATGAAGTATGTTTACCAAAATCATATAAGCACATTATTATAAATAAGAGCTTGGCAAAATGTACTTTCTCTTAATCCATTAAGTATAGATATTCTTAAACTTAATTCTCATTTGAAAAAGCATTTATGAAAGATAAAGACGTTTTTCATTTAAGAAAGTATATGCCTTGAGTGTAATCAAAAGAATATTGAAAACATCTCTCCTCTTTTTCTCATTAGTTAAAAAGTCTTGAAATAATATAGAAATTTTGAAGACTAAGACTCATCTTTTGAATTTTCAAATGTTCACATTTGTAAATCATTTCAAAATATTAATGTTTGGAACTTCCTTAAATTTTCTCTCAATATTTGATAGCACTTTTCAAAGCAAGAAGAGAGACTATTACATTTATATCATGTATCCAAACATTTTTCCACTTCTCAAGATAACAAAAAGGTGAAAGATACTTTCAACACCTTGAAATAGTTCTCAAGTGTATAAAGTTTTCAAAAGCTTCTTTCAAATGACATAAGAGGTTTTTCTTCAAAATCACGTCAAAAGCTCATTTCATAACAAAAAGATTTTCATAAGAATTGTATCACTTAGAAACAAGGTGATTATTGATTAAAGTTCCATCTTGCTATTGGAATCAAAATACGTATATATTCAAACAAGGTTTACTCTATATGCAATGACAAAATTCAAGATATAAGATCTAATTATACATTTTTGTCATGCTAAGCATATTTCTCATGTAAGGAAGGAATAAGAATCATATCATTCATACTATAAAATTCTATAAGAGTTAGGGATAGTGATACTTATCGAGATCAAATATGATGTGATGCTCCTTATTCATGGTGATCCTAGCCACTTGAGCTTTCTTCCTTTGAGTTTTCCATTTGTGAGCAAGTGAAGAAAGTCTCTTTTGGTTCTATTCATTCATCTCTTTCTTTGTCCACATATGCTTGGCACTTCAATATTTGGTTTCCATATTTGATTACCAATTGTAGAATTAACTCTTAAAGCTTTTCAAATCAAAGGTTAGCAACAAATACCATTTAAGCACATTTCCAAGCATAAATTAGATTGATATACAACATAAGCCATTTATCATATTATCAACCATAAATATATATTCAAACATAAATGAAGCACATATACTCTTGAATATTAAAATATATATTCAAGCAAAGTCAAAGCATGATTCAAGATTAGCAAGAAATATATAACTATCATCAAAATATATTGGAACATTTTGAAGCAAGTAATGATCATATAAGTCATGTTATTATAGGTGAGCAATTTTAAACACAATCACATGCCAATCCAAAAGATACAACTTCTTTTCAAAAATCAATACTTAAAAGATCTTGGAATTAACATTTTACACATATTTTTCTTGTTTCAAGAGTATGGCATGTGTCAATCAATTAATACAAGAAGATATTTAATTTCCTGATCTTCAAGTAAGCATGTGATACATTGAAGCACATAACAAAGAAGTGAAATCATTTTTGTGCATGTATAACTCTAAGTAAAAACAAGGATATACTCTAAAGCTCAAGCTCAAAAAGATTATCATGCTATTGTAACAAATATATGTGCCTACTAGCATATATAATAACATTTAGGGCATATTGCTAGAATAACACAATCAATAGAATATGTAAGTATATCAACTAAATCTCAAAGAGTTCCCTAATTATCATGTATATAGCATTTAGAGCACAAAGAGGAATAAAAGTCACCGAATTTGAATTCTTTCAATTTAGAATATGGCTCTTTGAGATTATCATGAATCTCCTTATACTTTATCATGCTTGCATCCTTTCTTATATGTTGGATACTTTCATGCTTTCCAAGTCTCAAGTTGAATAAACTTATTTCATTTGAACACATTCTTGAGGTAGTTGTAATCCTATAATTCAAAGCACTTTTGGTATTCGCTTTGGATCCATAAGGGTTAGTCACTGATCATCAATTCATTATGCTCTCATAAAGATCAATAATATCACACACAAATTGAGCACATTTAGCACTATGCTCAAAGCATCAAAAACTCGTAATCGTGTAATTAAAATTGGG
>NW_026898697.1:0-57808 GCF_033153095.1 Gastrolobium bilobum
GCCAATACTTAACAATAGCCTTCCATAAACTAGAATCATTTGCTGAAGCCGAGATACTTGGAATGAGCCTCTCCTCCACCTTATACTTGCTACGAAGGACCCAAACCCATAACGAATTACGATCAGTTATGATACGGTGACCTAGCTTCATGATAAAAGCCATATTATTCTCTTTAATTTTACGAAAACCAAGCCCCCCTACATTCTTCGGCAAACAAATCATCTCCCAAGAAACCAGGTGAGCTTTCCTTCGTTCAGAAGTTGATCCCCAAATGAAATTCCTAGTGACACTCTCAATACGATCACATGTACCACTAGGAATAATACAAGTTTGCATAGGATATTGAGGAATTGCAGTAAGAACTGACCTAGCCAAAGTTGATCTTCCTGCCAAGGAAAGAGTACGTTGATTCCAGACATTTAAACGAGCTTGCATTCGATTTAAGATATAGCCAAACGTACTCTTTGTAACACAGCTATGACGAAGAAGAATACCCAAGTATCTACTTAGTCATTTGTAGGAGAGTAGCT
Organism: Gastrolobium bilobum; assembly: GCF_033153095.1. NCBI lineage: Eukaryota > Viridiplantae > Streptophyta > Magnoliopsida > Fabales > Fabaceae > Gastrolobium > Gastrolobium bilobum. The sequence goes on from NW_026898697.1 coordinate 532, forward strand.
CATCAACTGGCTTAGATTCTGCACTCGGGTATGATTAACGTTTCTGGAGAAGAAGACTTTTGTTTTTTCCTTGCTAACTTTCTCACTAGAGCACCTGCAAAAACAATCAAGAATCTTATTAATAATAACAGCTTGCCCTTCTGTGGCTTCTGTGATCATCTGCAAAAAATAGATACGAAAGCAGTGGTCCCTTTCTATTCAATCTGATAGGCTTCCAAACGTCCTCCTGAACTGCTACATTAATCAAATGAGCAAGTCTTTCCATGCAAAGGATGAAAAGATAAGGAGACAAAGGATCTCCCTGACGAAGACCTTGATTAGGAGAAAATTCTGTCATAGTTGATCCATTCCATAACAAATTCATTGTACATAACGAGACACAAGACATGACCAGAGAAATAATATTCTCAGGCAAACCAACATCCACAAGCGTGTCTTTCAGAAACTCCCAAGAAATCTTGTCGTAAGCCTTTTCTAAATCAACTTTGACAGTCATCCAACCCTTACCTCCTCTCTTTTTATTCATGAAATGGATGATTTCTTTAGCCACAATGATATTATCCGCTCCTTGTCTACCCTTAATAAAAGCACATTGATTAGGCATAACCAAGTGAGCCATATGAGATTTCAGCCCATTAGCCACAATCTTAGTTACCGTCTTGTAAATAACATTACAAAGGCTAATAATAGGTCTGAAATCCTTAAGTAATTCAGGCATATCAATCTTAGGAATCAAACAAATCAAAGTTTGTTTAACCTCTTTAATATTATCCGGATGAAGGAACACACCTTTCACAAAAGAGATAACTGACTCACCCACCTTATCCCACCGAGATTGAAAGAAAAACGAATTAAGCTCATCCTTCCTAGGCGACTTGTATGAACCAAAAGAGAAGACTACATCTCTGATCTCCTTATTGTTTGGCATAATACTCATCATGTCTAAAGTATGCGCTTTAACAGCTGGAAAAAAGCCACGAACTGGAAAAGCCAGTTTAGGTAATAGATCTTTTGTGTACAGATTTTCAAAGAAGGAAACAACCATTTCCATTAAAACCTGCTGATCACCAATCCAAACTCCCTCCGAGTTTTTCAACGTATGTATGTGATTCCTCCTACGTCTGGAAACCGTCACAGAATGAAAGAAACGCGAGCTCCTATCTCCAAGAGCAAACCAATTCAATTTCGATCTTTGAAACCAAATGATTTCCTCTTGAAGATAAATCTTGTCCAGTTCCCTCCATAGATCCTTTTGCAACATCTCAAGGCTATGACTGTACTGATAACTAAGACATCTATCTATACCTCTAATCCTTGCATGCAAATCATTCTTTCTTTTCAGAGCAATCCTATAAACATTTCTATGCCATTCGGAAGCATTAATCCGAAATGTCTCCATAGCATGCATCCAGTTCATATTGTTTGACCAACATACATTAACCACCTCATGAAAAGTGCTCTCTGTTAACCAAGACGCTAGAAAACGGAAAGGACGCTCCCCTCTCAGATAAATAGCAGGTTGACCTTTCCATAATAACACTGGTCGATGATCTAAGCCAAAGAAAGGCAAGTTGAAAGCCACACGGTTAGGGAAAACCAAGTTCCAATTATCATTAGCGCAAACCCTATCAAGACGTTCCTGAAGATTTCTTCTTTGCCAAGTGAAAATAGGACCTTGATTGCCAATGTCAGACAAGCTACATTCATCTAAACAATCACGAAACTCCCTCATGTTATTCCAGTTATGCCCATTACCACATAGCTTCTCATACTCATACAAATAAGTGTTAAAATCACCTGCTATCCCCCAAGCCGCATTCCTCATGGACTGATCAAACAGTGAAGACAGAACTTCCCACAGCTGAATATGTTCCTGTCTTCGCGGACTTGCATAAATAAAAGTCATGAACTCCTCTCTATTTTCTTTTACCCAACAAATTTTAGTATGAACAAGTTGGTAATGAGAAAAAAGAACATCCACTGAAACTTCATTAGTGTTCCAAACCACCCAAATACCGCCAGAAAAACCAATAGCATCACGATGAAAGTGACAAGAAAAACCAAGACGCCGAATAGCTCTATCTGCCATAACACCACTCAATATGGTTTCTAACAAAGCCATAACTTTAATACTGTATCTATGACAAATGTCCCGAATCAGAGGCGGAAAAATCCTTTTCTCAGCCCCTCTACAATTCCAGGTCAAAATATTCATAAAAACAATCTTAAATTTATCAGAACAGAAACCGGCCCTAAGAAAGAGCATTGGTATAGACCGAAGTCGCACCCAAAACGTCCAAATTATCCAAAGGGATAGAATCCTTGTGAGTTTGATAAAAATTTCTCATTAACGTAAGAGCATCTGGTGGTCTTCCATGTTTACCTCCATTATCCAAGACACTAGAAGAAGGAAGAGTCTCTTGCTGATCATTAACCACATGAGATGTCTTCCTCTGGAATTTAGATAAAGAAGGGTGCAAGACAATTTGTCTATCTTGAAAAACTTTCGACATATTCTTCTGAGAATCAAGTTTAAAATTATTCTTTTGAGATTCTGCACCTTTTGAAGCATTTAATCTGCCTTTGCTAATATTAGCATTCTGGACCAGCTGATGAACTTTCGCAGATGATGCAATTGCTTTCTTCTTTTGGTTCTCTTTGAATTTTACTCCTTGACTTTGGACCTCTTTTCTGGACTTGCCCGCAGATAGGTTAGTTGATGGAGAAACTATTTCCATTTGAATATCCTTTTTCACCAACGGTTCTTCATTATGAGCAATTAATTCCCCATGATTAATTCGTGTCAAACCAGATTCAATGTTGATTGAATCAATCACTGGAGAATCGGAAATAATTAAGATATTATTATCCTTTTGAGCCAACTCAGCAATAGCTTGAAATCTTGAACCTGATTGAATGACATGTCTGTGATTAGGATCAGAATTGAAAACTGCTTTATTACGTAACGCTGCATTATTAACAACGCCAACTTGTCTCCTACCCGATGATAATGATTCCTCCTTTGATTGTGCTATGCTCCTTGATTCCTCCTTTGATTGTGTTATGTTCCTTGAATGAAGGTTACGCTGCACCAGCATCCAATTCCCAAACGGTTCCTCCTTCGCCGGAACAGAATCTTTTTCTGGATGTTTATGCACCACCGAGTCAGAAACTTCAGGAGAATAAGCCGTAATATCTTGTTGAAGATTACTATGGGAACATTGATCCCTTCTATGTCCATACTTTCCACAAGCAAAACAAACTAAGTGGAGACCCTCATATCCAACGTAGAAGATACGAACAACAATCTGGAATTTGGACAAAAAGCCTTTCCTAAGATCAACTTCTACACAAATTCTAGCAAATTTTGCTCTTTCTGTAAAATCACCTTCACCAGAATCACGTTTCCTGATAGAGTTCCTATCAATCTTCAATGTGCGACAAAAAATACTACCTATATTCCATAAATGATGAGAGGTATAGAATTCAATAGGAAGTCCTGGAATACGAATCCAAACTGCCAGCTTTCTGATCTCATCATCATAAGGATTAAAAAATGGACGCCACCATTGAACTACCACATAATGATCAACTATGATTCAAGGACCATCCTCCAAAACATGAGAGTAATCATTCTTATTGGAAAATCAGATAAAAAAGTAGTCATTCTCCAGATCAATGAACTCATATGTGCTTGAGATATTCCACATTCTCAGTAAACGATTGAGTAAGAATCTAACTCCAACTTTCTTCCCCAGAAGTTTCACAATCACTGCCTGTCTCCAAGGTCTGCAACCTTCTAAATGCAAGGCTTTTGGAAAAGAGTACGTTGGGCAAAGAGGATCCTCCTTACCATCAACCGTAACAAAGACCGCATCCCCTTCTTCTTCGTCCTCTTCCTTATGTAGTTTTTCTACCCAATCTTCCTCATCGCTATCAGCAGCATGAGGTCCTCCATTAAAACTAAGAAGAGAATCTTTATATGACACCAACTTCTTATTAGATGAATCACCTGACTCCTCCTTCTTTTTCCCCCGTTGCTAGTCACATTCACCTGGATATCCTCCTCTGTCATGTGATCATCCATAGGTTGATCTTCCATAGCAGGGCCTTTAGGTTTTTTTGTGCTTCGATGGAGAAGATCTTCCTCCTCCGCCATAGCATCTCTCGCCTCCTTGCTAGTTTCTCTCTCTTCACTCATCTCTGTTTATGCAATTTTGTTACAATATCCTTCCCTCTCAAAAAATATATATTTATTTATCTAAAAAAATTTAGCCATATTTTTAATTTAAAAACATTTTTCATGTAAAAAAAATAAAATAAACGTGATTATATAATTGATTTTAAACTTTTTTATGACTAATTCAGACTTGCATTATATGTAGAGTTCATTTTTTCAGCAGTTACTGCAGATAAGTTATCTGCAGTAAGCCTAATACGACGTCGTTTTGGGACGGAAATCATGGTGTTTTTATAATTTTAATTTATTTTAAAGTTATTATAGTCTTTATAATTATAATTATTTAATTTTTCAATCCTAAAATAACATCTTTTTGGGAGTAAATGCAGATAATTTATCTACACTGACTGCAGAAATATTATTATGATATATGTATTGCTTTTCTTTTAGGGAAATATTAATCTCCTTTTACATAAGATATCATCTCTCATTTTTTCTCACTTCGATTTTTGTGCCCCACCTTTTTCTTTTTTTCTTTTTTCTTGTAATGGTGAGACCCACCTATTTTCTCTTTACAACATAAGATAACTATCTTATGTTAAATGATACTAATAAAACCCTTTCTTTTATGGATATTTGTACCTATTTGTTTATTTTCCTGTTATAATTTTTGGGTGAAAAGACTTAAACCCAAAAATAAATTAATAGCCTTGGAAATTGATTGATATTAAAAAAAAAAAAATTAAACATAAGACCATTCACTCGCTGCAATTTCAATTTATCGGAAGGTGCATTAAGAAAATAGTTTTTTTTTCGGAAATGTTGACTATTAACTGATTTTAAGATAATTTTTATATTCAAATTTTATAAAAAAATCCTCTCACGCTTTTAATTCCCATTAATGTTACCTTCTCGCAATCTCAGGCGGGGTAATTCTATGCTATAAATTAAAAAAAGGGTTTCGAACATGTGTTTAGAAAAAGGATTTTATTAATCTCATTTTAACATAATATAGGTATCTTATGTTGTAGAGAGAAAATAGGTGATCCCACTATTATAAGAAAAAAGAAAAAAAAAAGAAAAAAATGGGATACGAAAATCGAAGTGAAAAAAAAAGAGAGATAATATCTCATGTAAAAGGAGACTAATATTTCCCTTAAAAAAATACCAGTGCAGAGAATTTCACTTTTGTGTTCAGATGGAACCCACATAGTACATACACATGTAAGTTTTTTATGGCCCAGAACAGTTTCAGCGGATAACCGTGTCACGACTCACGAGTCATGTTTTCGACCTTATCTTTCAACACTAGGATACAAAAACTGTGAGCTTTTGTACTTTGTCCATTACTCCATTACACATTTTTTTTCTCTTTCTTTCGGTTGAAATTGCATAATTACGCGTTAATTAGTTTGAAAAAAAAGTGTTCTTGGTAAAAGTAAAACAAGTAGGAGACAGTTTCTAATAAAACGACAAAGGATACTCATGCATCCCATTATATATATCTTGAGCAATGTTCATTATAGATAAGGGTTAAATAAACCCGAAGGGTAGTTGAGTTGGAAAAAAGCCAAAGGGTTTGATTTGTCAAGGTTAAAATTATGGATGAAGCAAATTTTTGGAATTTTTTTGCGGTTAGAGACAGTGGTGTACCTAGTAAAAAAGGTCAGATATGTTAAAGATCCGATCATGTAGAATTAGATAAGGTTAAGGTTGTATTATTTTTAAAAATTCAACTAATATTAAGGTTATATCATATTTTTTTTAAAAGTCTATACCATTTTAAAAAATTAGTTGCTGCGAAGGTATTACCTACCTCTCAAGTGGCTCCACTACTGGTTAGAAGGGATTAGTCTCATCTTTTTTTATAGTAACAGTGATTCAATACATTTTCTATCTCAATGAGGAGCAAGTCTTGTGATCGTGGTCGTGCTTCAAAGATAAGGTGGCTTGATAAAGTTGGAGGATACCTTAAGTTAAAAAAAAAAACACCCTTGCATCTCTTTTTCTATCCAGAGAACTTGCTTTGTATATACACCAAAACGAAAACAACATACCAAAACGAAAACAATACTCCAGTGCCATTTTGGAAGAATCGATGTGACTATTAGAGGAAGAAAAATATAATATAAAATTATTAATATATTCTTTACCAAATAGTTTAATTTGTTTAATTGAAATGATTTTGTACATGATATCAAATATTGGGAATTAAGTGTGAGAATAAAGTTTCACATTGATTATAAACAACTAAATGAATATCATATAAATGAAATGACATATAAATCTAATAACTTACGGTTTTATGTTGAGATGTAGTGTGAACATTTATCTACTATATTGGATTAAAGCTTAACCATGTCTAATATTGGTATCCGAGCTAATAGTTGATTAATCATCTTGTGGAGCCAATAACTTGATGAGTGAATCAAGAAGAAGGTTTTGGTTGAGGAGGAACGAATGTGAATTTAGGACTCACGTGTTAGGGAAAAGAATATTGAGAATTCAAGTGCGAGTACCGAAGTACACATTAATTAAAAATACATTAAGGGAAAATCACATATCGAGTTGAAATCTGAAGCGGAATCCACATATTGTGATAGGTTATCACTTAATCCATTAGTAATAATTCTCCTTATCACAGCTACTCGATATATGTTAGAGAAATATAACATAAAATTACTAATATGTTACAGCAATATAATATATCATTCACCTAACAGTTTAATAACTTAACGTGTTCTTTAATGGTAAAAAAGCTAGAATACTACTCACGGTAATAATTCTTTATTTTTTGTGGGCAAAAAAAGTAAAATAAAAAAATTGATAGTTATTAGATTAATCATGTTGTGGAGCTAATGATTCACGATATTGGAATTTTTTGTATGCTTTATAAAATTGATAGTGATTTAGGTAATGAATAGTGACCCAGAACAAGTAATTGGAATTATCATATATTATAATTTAATTTGGACGATAATCTTGTACGAGGTGAGTACATAATTTATAAATAAATTAATTTTAAATCTTGCAATTAGTTGTAAATTAAATTATTTTAAATGTCGTATTACACATGTATATATAATTTGAATATAAATTAGTGGTAACAATAAATTTATTATTATTTTATAGTATTTTATCATGGCTGATTCGCCATCATCTAGGGGTCTGCATTTGATCATGAGCCAGAGCCTACTGATCCCAATATGTATATCATACCTGGATCGTATAGGTGGGAGGTCTTCCGGAAGAAGACACAGTGTGCACACATTTCACAACGCGGGTGGAATACTGAGCATGTTCGTCAGCTGAAGACCCGACGCGGTAAGATGCAGGGGCCACCTCCCAATGATATTCCGAATGTGGTTGCTGATTACCTCACCTAGGCAGGATTTATACATGTCGCACGCATGCGACATATTCAGGTATGCAATTTAGGATGTAATATATTATATTGTTATTCAATACAATCATTTTAAATTAGTGACATGTGATGTGATAATTGTATTATGTACTTCAGATTGATGCTACCATAATTAGTGCTTTGGTCGAGAGGTGGAGACCAAAGACACATACATTTCATGTGATGCAGGGTGAGATGACTATCACCTTGCAAGTTGTGGCGAGTATATTGGGATTGCCTACTGACGGGCAAGTCGTTACCGGATCTACATCAGATGATTGGCCGACCGTTTGTGAGGCAGTTTTTGGTGCTAGGCCTTTGCACAGTGAGTTCCATGGTGCCGACGACTTACGTATTTCGTACTTAGATCAGTTGTATACTCATTGGGGTGAGGTAGCTAGGAATCATGACCGTGAGATTTTTTTCACGAGGGTGCATATTGCGCGTATGTGTGGGTGTTTGCTTCTATGTGATAGATCATGAGGTAGCAACATGGGATATCGCTTAGTTCCATTGCTCTAAGGAGGGTTTGACGAGATTGGCCGATATAGTTGGGGGTCTGCGGTTCTTGCGCACTTGTTCAGGAATTTGTGCGAGTATACAGAAGCAGGTAGATCTGACATGGGTGGGTGCCACATTCTTCTCCAGATTTGGGTCTGGATCAGATTTCCACCCATTACTCCCCCTTCCTCTTCCTCCTCAGCCTGAGACGCACTATAGATGACGATATGTGTGTTTTGGCAATTGTGTTTTCTTATTAATTTACAAGTTGTATAGTTAATAATGATGTTTATTTTGGATGACATGTTTAATACTCTTCGGCGGCTCGAGCCACATGAGGTTGTGCATTATCGGGCAACCCTGGACATGTTATGTAGGGATGAGGTATGCTATAATATTTTTTAGTATTTTAAAAAGTGTTATTTTTCGGTAATAAATAATATTTGTTAGCTTTTTTGTGTGTAGGTGGTTTGGTAACTAAACACAGATTACGTATGGTTTGGTGTATTTCCACAAGAGCAGTATCTGTGGTTTGCTGTCACACCTCTGATTTATTTTCACACTGTTGAGGCTTGCCAACCGGACAAGTGTATATAATAGTTCGATTTAGATCAGTCGATTCCAAATGTCTCTAGAAAGTTGAAAGGTGTCCATGATCATACGTTGCGCGGTAAAAAAAGATGAAAACTGGAGGCGTAAGCTTAGGCCATGGATACACAAATGGCAGATAAGGGAGCAACATATATTGGTGCCCGATCCTTTGCTGGGTCTAATGTCACCTAACCACGGGTACATGGAGTGGTACAGAGCTAGGGGAAAGCGCTATATATCAAGGAGGGCTGCAAAGATAGGATGCATGGTAAGGTTGACGTTTTATTTTTGAACTATTTATGATGAGATTGACTTATGACTTATATGTTATGATGTATAGATTGATGGGCTGGAGATGTTGTACCATGCGACCACTTCTGAGGAGTTTCCCCGGTTAGGTTTGGATTACATTCATGAGGAGATTGGCCATATTATCGGGGTATTCAGGGAGTCATCTCAGGTCAATGAGCCAGAACCACAGACGCCCCCGACCCAGACACAACCTGAGCTGCAATTGTCTTTGGAGGTTCCGCCTACTAGACAGGAGAGACGTGGGTTAGGTCATCGTTAGGAATGGGTGCCACCTGTCCTAGTTCCTATTGTTAGGCCCAGATCATGCATAGAGACTCATGGATGGTTCAGACCTCCGGTGATTAGGCATACGTATGGGTCACCGCCCACATATTACGAGCCGTCTCAGCAGCCAGGTGGTCCTAGCTAGTCTGAGTCCCAGCATCCATATATGGATTCACAGGAGCCGGTGTTTCAGGCCAGTCCCATGGCTATGGCAAGAGGAGGCGCGTCGTGCACCCAGACACAGGTTCTTTGTCCTGACATGTCACAATGGCCATGGGAGAATGTGCACGCACTATGGACGGAGTTGGGTTTGGATCCAGATAGCCTTGACAGTCAGAAGACAGAGGACACCCCACCTCAAACTCATGCTTCGACATCACCCCACATGCAGCCCAGTACAATGGGTCATACACCGGAATTGGCAAGTGTTTATGACGTGTTAGGGAATGATAGATATTGTAAAACAAGGTGATGTCTGTGATGAAAGTAAAGTGGTAAAGACGCATGTCTGAAGAAGCTACTTGAGAGCGGAAGGATGAGATTCTCCGGCTATATCCCGAGTTAGGGGACCGATACAATTCTAATTTTGCGGACAAAATTTCAAAAAGAAGAGGTGAATATAACACCTCGTAATTCTAAATCATGTGATTATATTTAAAATATGAATTAAAGGGTAGGATTAGTGAAAATCCTGAATTCGGAGTCAGAATACGTAAAAAAGGTAAAACGGTAAATTGTCAAACACGTAACCCTAAATAGTAAAATATTAGTAGAATATCTCAAATGGGAAAACTAACCTTAGAAATGGATTCAGAACGAAAAATTGAGTGGTTAGGCAAGTTTTTGGAAATTTGATGAATAGTATTTTTATCGGATAAAAATACAACGATACAGTTGCACCGAAAAATGTGTCACGTGAAATTTGAGCTCTAGGTTTGAAAATAAGTTGGAAAAGGTACATAGGACTAAGAATTGTGATTATTGATGAAATTTGATGAAAATTAGGATTTTTGGAGAAACGTGCCAACAGTGCACATATCAGATTAAAACTGTGATTTCACCGAATGACCGGAAAACTCCGGATTCATATGTTCAAGTGTAATTAAGGGACTTGGGCGAATGTTAAATTTTGTATTTAATGGATAGTTCATGAATTAATTGGTGATTAGTGAGTTTAAGTGAATTTAAGTGAGGTGACACTTGTGGGCCCACCCCCACTTAAGTGACTTATGAGCACATGTGAGAAATCATATTTTTGGATCATCTTCCTCCTTCCTCCTTGCAAATTTCGTGGCCCTCCATTTTTGGTGAAAAAGAAAATCTTGAAAACTTCAAACCAACATAACTTGAGTTCTAGGGCATGGATTTGAGTGATTCCAAAGTCAAACTTGTGTAAAATCTTGAGAGGAACACATTGCTACCTTTATTTTCGCATGGGGATCATTGTAGAGAGTGATAATTGGCCAAAAAGGTGACGGTTTTGATGAAGATTTTGATGTTCTTGGAGTTGATTGATCCTTCATTGCTTGATTGTGGGTAAGTTTCTACACTTTTAATTGGTTGATTCATTGGATTTAATTTCATGAACCCTAGAGCTTGCATGTGTGATTGATGGGATTGGGGACCTCAAATTGAAAATGTGTATTAGATAAAAGTGTCTTAGAATGATGTTTTAAAGTCATTGAACTCATAAAATTTATTGGTGAAAAAGTTGATAACTTTTAGGAAAATTTTGAGGTGGGAATTCAAGACTTTGTAAAATGGATATGTTGTGTGATTGTGTAATTAAGTTGTGGAGCATTTGTATGATTTAATTATAGGATTGTATGATATGTGAAAGTGTTGAAATGAATTAGAAATCGTTTTGTATGCATGCTTGTTGATTTTAGCCATTGAAGGGAAGTAAGGAAATGATTATGTAAAAATCATGTAATTGGTGTTGTGTGGTTGTGAATTGTGTTTAAATGGGTTGTATGTCGGTTTGATGCATGTGAATTGAAAGTGGAATCATTGGATATGTACAAGTGTAGGAATTGGCCTAGAGGAGGATAATTGGGAGAAATGGTGTTGAGGGATAATTGAATGAGATTAAGAACTTGAAACGATGTTGTGGTAAGCTTAGGAAGCTATTGGAAGCTTGAAATAAAATTATGAATATGGCTAGGTATATTGGGCCATTTGGCTGAACCTATGTACATGTGGGTGGGAGTGTGGTGCTTTGTGTTTTGACTTGTTTGCACCATGGTGTTGATGATCCTTGTGTGATTATTGTAGGTTGCCTCCCACGGACGTGAACTTGGAAGGGTGAGCTTGGTGGGTTCCCTTTGGTCCTTGACCAAAAGGATTATGGTGAGTAATTATGTAAAAATTCATGAATGCTTGAGTAACCAAGTTGATGTGGTTATGTGATTATAATTGATATGGGAATGACCTATGTGTAAGCATTTCTTCTTGGACCAAGCTTGGTTGTGTTTGGCTTTGAGCTACCTAGAGAGGGAGCTTCCATCAAGTAATCCCTTGGTACTGGGGTTTAATCCCCATGTGTGCTCCACCATGCCCCTTGAGGGTAGTGGTTGGAGGTGTATGTTGGTAATATAGTATAACATGTTCATGCATTATTATATGTTTAGTGATACATAGGATGTACTGTGTCTCTGGCCAGTAGACTGTTGCTTTCAGGCGTTACAGACTTCCACTGAATAGGTCACCATGGGGGAGTTCCAGTTGACCTGGGGTCATGGTGTGTTATCTGTTGAGGAGCACATTAGGAAAGTCTTAGGAGTATATGGATGGAGGGTACCTTGGTTGATGTTCTGGGAACACTTCCTTGGATTAGAACTCGTAGGCTATAATCTGAGGCTAATAGGCCGGATGTTGCGTGGCTTTGTCATCGACCATTCCAGCTTCATCTTACTTTATTCCCTATGCTCCCCTACTTCACTAAATCCCTTGCTTTATCCCGTTTTGAATGCTGTAGTATATTATTGATATGCATCTGAGTGAGCCATTGGGTGGAGTAATCTCCAGAATCTCTGGATTACTGAGATATATTCGTATATCTCACCCTGTTTTGGGGACTTTATTTCATGTAGTGGTAGTGGCATTGGAGCGGCGGGCAAGAGGCCTGTAGGATGAGCATGGTAGCTTGATAGTATTTTGCATTTTGTGGTCATTGGACCTAGGCTAGACTTAGGACATGAACATTATATGTGAGCTAGGATTATTATTTTGTCCTCTTTGTTCATGTCACATTTTGTCTAAGTTTAGTCATCACTCTCATGATTTATTTTGAAGGATTATTGTAAATGTTGTACTGAAGCATTGTAATTTGTAATATTGAGACCTTGTGTAATATTGAAGCATGCTATATAATGAAAGGGCAATAAGCCTATTCTAGGATATGATTTATGTTTTATGTCAAAAGAATGCATGCCAAGAAATTAATGTGATTGAAATGGTGTAAGATTTGATAATGTAATTGATTAGTTGTAAAGTAAGCTATTTGATGTCAATTGTGAAGGGTTGTAAGAACACCAAAGTATTTCTGGTCCTTGAGTGCCACCCATGTTTATTAGGTACCATTTGAGGCTAGATAACACACTTTTAAAAGTGGGATATGTTGGAAAAACAAAGGAGGCTCTGGCGAAATTTCTATAAAATGGCAGATTTTGAGTGAACTTTGGGAGAGCATATCTTCCTCCACAAAAGTCCAATAAGGACGTTCCATACATCATTTTGAAGCTTGAGATGCCAAATAGCTTGTGTCAAAATTTTATAACCATAGGAGTAGCACGCTGCCCAGTAGAAGCCATGGAACACAGACTGCCCAAAAATCCCCTGCACTTGGGGCTGTCACTGTCTGTTTTTGGAAAAATTATTACCGCCTCAATTCTTAGTCAAATTAGGGTGTATGATATGTAAAATTGAATCTTGAGGTGTGTAGTTTTCTGTATAAAAATTTGAGAGCAATTGGTGGAGTGATTTGTCTGGAATCGTTCAAAGAGTGAGGGTTGTTTGGAGTGCAGTTTGAGGTTGGCTGACAGATTTGCTTGTCCAACTTCAAACGGTGATAAAACGAGAACTTTTTGGAGCATGTGATAGCTTGTTAGAAAGATAATTAACTGTAGAATAACATAATAAAAGTTGAGAAGTGCGCGACATGCGAATTTTCCACAGTATTTAAAATACCGAACCATGTTCGGATAGTTAAAAACCGTAAAAGTGAAATTTAGGCTAAGTGGATTTATGGGAACCCCTTAGGTAGTGTTTGGTTGGGGAGAACTGAATATTTTCCTGGCGAAGTGGATGTGGGATTCATCGTTCTCCATGTTTGGTTCAGGCATTTCATCTCTGTTGCCCGTCAATGAGGTTTGCCTAGCAATCGATGAAAACAAGTAAAAGTCAGATTTAAACAGTGTTTAGGAAGCCGGCTGTGAAGGTGGTATTGTTGTGAAAAAGTGGATAAATGAAAAATGGGATGAAAAGCATGACAACTTTACCCCTCCTTATTCTCTCAATGCACCTGGCCCTACTCGTATGTCTCTGGTGAGTGTAATGAACATACTGTTTTCCAGATTTTGGGTTACAGAAGTAGCTGAAAGTCTCGTTACTTTGCTCTCATATACCATTCATTCGCATCTTCAATGGATGAAAAATACAACCACTTGTACACACTTGTTATGTTGTCATTACAGTGTCTTGCCAAAACATAAAGCTACTGCCTGCAATAGCAAGATGGAATTTTTTGTCTCTTCTAACTTTTTAATAGAAGGCCATCATATCAGCAGGTTCAAAGAAAATCCATGGAAGTTATTTCCCTTCTGAGGAGATTCATACTGGGCTATCATTATGAGAGACCTGAAGTCTCCAAGACAGAGACACATTATTTATTGCTTCGAAGGTTGTAATAAAACCAAGGTGTTTTTATAAGGATATTTTTGTAATTTCGTTAAGTTTTCTCATCAATATTTTATCTTCAACCAAACACACATTCAGAAATTTCATTTAATTTTCCTGGTAAAATTTTACCCAACCAAACAACTTTTTTAAAACTTTCCTATCTAACTCACTTTCCCTGCAGATCCCTAGTATTTACATTTCCCTAGTATTATAAAATTTCTCTCCAACCAAACACTACCTTAGTGACTTGAGAGAAGTATTATTATTCTGCAATTAGTTTTCAGTTACGTTCACAGCTTTTATTCATTACGCTTTATTATTGTTTTAAATGCTCGCGTAATGAAAAGGAAAAAAGTTTACTTGCATTTTTATAAATGAATTGTTGTGATTGTAACTGCGCTTAATATTATAATTAATGTTAATAATACCGGTACGTAACGGGCTGTTACACCAACCGCTTATTATAATAAATCAAGTGGATGTGGGTAATACAACTAGTGACATAATTGCCACATGCAATAGAAAGTCGTTAAATACGATATGTATTAATATCCATAACCATTCACTCATTAGCTTCGCGATTAGGACACGCTCTGCGGTTATGGCCACACTGCTTGCAAATACTGCACTTAATACGACTTTGACTAGTCTCAACTTCATCCATTTTGTTACGTATTCTGGTGGACCTTTGATGATCTTTTGCACGCAGCATAGAAGTGTCATGTATGAGCACTGGACCTGCAAATGGTAGAATAGCTTGATCATTACCAATTGGTTGCCACCGAAAGGAGTATGCCTAAACCAAGTTAGTTGTCAAGAATACGTCATGCACGTATTAGAAAAGATTCTGACGAACACTTAAAGCTACAGTAGCAGCATGACTACAAGGGAGTTTAAAGGCCTTAAAATTTCCATATTGACAAAACCTCTCTGGAAAATTGACAGAATAAGACCTCTCCTATCCCTCGTCAACCTCAAAGACTGTTTGATCAACGTTATATGTGTAAACATGGTGGCCGGTAGCTAGGGACTCATTGTGCTTCACCAGCTCAACTACATTTATACAATGACAATGTGCAGATTGAAGTTGCGAAGCAGTCACTTGACCCCTAGTAGCAAAACAATGAACCAATTTGCTGTATGTGTGCTTAACCAGAGCAGTTATTGGCATATTTCTTGACCCTTTTAACACCCTGTTTACAGATTCTGCCAAGTTAGTTGTCATATGCCCATATCTTCATCCTTCCACATCATATACACGCGTTCACTTTTCCTTCAGGATGACATCAATCCACTCTGCAACCTGGGGACTAGTATCACAGAATCGTGCAAAATCTCTTTCAAAATCCACCATTGAAGGGGTATAACCTATACATAATGATAAATATATAACTTTTAAGTACTTAATACATACAAAACAGAGTTAGATTTGGTTAATCATATCTAAATTCTTTAATGTCCTCTCCAACCTCTCATTCCTGAACTTTTGATTAAAATTGCTAGCGATATGACGAAGGCAAAACACGTGATATGTATTCGGTGGCTACCAATTACGGTTATTCTCCACAGCAGATATTATGCTATGATGTTGATCCGAAATGAGGCATATATTTGACTTTTGCATAACATGAGCACGAATGTTCACAAGAAAATAGTCCTAGGCTTCCAAGGTCTCACCTTTAACAATGGCAAATGCAAGTGGTAAACATTCATCATTTTCATCTTGAGCCGTGGCAACCAACAATTTTCCTTTGTACTTGCCACATAATAAGTGCCATCAATTTGTATCACTGGTTTGCAAAAATTGCAAGTTTTGCAACACTGTCTAAAAGTCCAGAAGATATGATAAAATACGCATTTTCTAGGAACTATTCCATGCTCCATATAATAATCATTTGTTTGAATATGATAAAAAGAACCTGGTGAAAAGCGAAGCATATATTCACACCACCTTGGCAAAAATGCTTACGATTCCTCCCAATCACCGTACATAGTTGCAGTTGCTTTCTGCTTCACATACCATACATTTTGATACGAAACTTTGAATCCATAGTTTGAGCTGATCTTTTCCTGAACTAGTGCAATTGAGACTGATGGTTCTTCCTTAATCATCCCTAGCAATGAAATTGTGATGTAGACATTAAGACTAACATAAATATCATTAACTTCTTATCATCGCATAATAATATAAAAACGTACCTAGGACGAGTGAAGCAATGACATCAGCACGAAGCTGTCTGTGATCGTGAGAAATGTGGTTATTCAAACAATTGTGATTTCCACCCCATCTGATAACCTTTCAATTTTCACCAAACACTGATTTTATTGCCCCAACCCTTCACGGGAAACCCTTATCATTCGCGCAACATTTCATGCTTAACTTTGTAGGCGTGCTCTCAATTACAATTGCATCTTAATGCTCTCTCATGAGGTTTATCTTCAATTCCATTTGCACCTCTTTTTTGGTTGCAAATTCCTGGTTCACAAATACTTTATCACCCAATTTCCATGGACTTTGTATTGATCCTGATCCCTAAACTGAACTATCAGTACATGATTCTTGTTCGCTCCGATAACTCCAATCAATATATGTGCAATGTGAAATTCCATCCCAAAATGGAATAACAACATCATCACCTGAGTCTACGAATTAATACTAGTAAATATAATATTTACACAAACAAAATCACATACGAGTTATTTACTAAAATACCTTTGTGATGTTGTGCTAATTGTGCTGAGCCCATGTCATTAAGTTGCAGGATTTGAGACTCCACCAGATCATGATATACTGGGATTTGAGATGCGGGCCTATCACCATCATCATCTCCTTATGAAGCACTAGCATCCTCGGCCAGGAGATGTTCTTCCATTACAATATTTTCATCATTGTCATCATCATAGTCGTCATGCATAACCCAAGTAGGGTCTTTTTATCTTCCTCATAAATGTTAACAACTGGAGCAGCAGATGTTGATGTATTACGTGAAGAATTTAAAGCAACTAACCTAACGGGTAAAACAACATCCTCTACTCCGGCAATGTCCACATACAACTCCAAAAAATCTTTCTTTGATTGGTTGAAGAATTCTTCCACTATCATATCTACGTCTTTATTATCCACCACTTGCAAACTAATGTATTGTTCAGATTGTCATAACCTTATGGTGACTTGAGTGATAGATTGGTTGCCTTGGAGAGCTAACTTTTGACGAATTCTCTAATGCAATTCATCAATTGTTGAGTTGTGCTTGATACGTGTTGGCCTTTTTCACCTTCAAAAATTATACCACGTCGGCCTTCCACCTTCCTATCATTGTAATATAACACAACACGGACAGAATCAGAATGTGAACTCATTTTTAAATATTTAAACAAATAAAATAAGAGACTATGAATAAGCTAATAATATTGTATGTAAAAGTAAAGATTCATGATGGAGAAGAGTTGTGAAGAGTGTATAGAGGGGAAGGGTTTAAATAGATACAACTATATCATTCACGCCCTAGGTGAGCTTTAAACCAGGCCTACACATGTCCAATTTGGGCGTCACTGGTCATGCATAAATGAGGCATGACACATGTGGCATTGATGCCTTCATGGGGCGTCACCTCTCACGCACGCACTGCAATACACACGTAAATAGTTTGAAAACAACAATAAATTCATAATTTTTTATTTAAATTGTAATTTATTAAATTTTTTGCCCAGTAATATTATATTAAAATTATATTTTCATCTTTATATCCAATAATAATTTTGTATATTTGGTAGATTCTCTAAACATTTAGAAGGATATTGGTAGAAATTAGAAATAATAATAAATTCATAAGTAGTTTATTTTTTGGTAAACAATTCATATGTAGTTTTTTTTTTATTATTATAACTCGTGCGTACTTGGATAAAATATATTTCTCTATTCCGGTCAAGGAAAAATGAACGAGAGGTTATGTAGTAGTGAAAAATAAGAGTTATATTTATCTCATTTAACGTGATATAACTCATCTTCCTATACACACATAATAAAAGTGGGTTCCCTATTTATTTTTTTCTCTTCAATTATTTTTGGGTCCCTCTTATTATTTTATTTCATTAATATAAAATAACTTATCTACATCAACATAAGAAAAAATTTTCCCGTAAAATAAAGGATTAAATATGAAAATATCATTGCATGGATACATGGAGTATTTGTTTGCTAAAGTAAAGCGATGGGAAGGATAATTATATACTATCAGTTAAAAAAAACGACGGAAACATCTATATATATATATACATATATATATATGAGGCAGGATCCTTTGACACCGGTGTTAAATTTGAAGTTTGACACCTCATCTGAGGGCCATTAGAAAAAAAAACAACAACGACTCTGATTTGTAAGCATGTGACACCATTGATCTTTTTTGATCTAATGGCTCTCGGATGAGGTGTCACACTTCAAATTTGACACCGGTGTCAAAGGATCCTACCTCTATATATATATATATATATATATATATATATATATATATATATATATATATATATATATATATATATATATAGGGGCATGATATTCTTATACCGGTGAAAGAGTTAGAAGTCTTACACTCAATCTTTAGCATTGATCCACTTGTATCTAGGGGTGAAAGTGGGCTGGGCTGGGCCAAGCTTTGCCCCGAAAAGCCCAAGCCTACATCAAAAAATTTCAATTTGGCCTGACCCAAGCCTAGTATGAGTCTAACTGTTAGCCTGACTTGGCCCGTTTATAAAAAAACAAATGGTCTGGCTTGGCCCGTTAGCCTGTTAATTTTTAACTTCCAAGCAGAACCATGAATCAACTTTACAAAGTACTCAAATTAAGTTGCTAAACCAAAAATCATAATTTCAACGTCCAAACAGAATCATGAATCATAACAAAACTCATACAATATGCACTTAAGTCATTTTCGAAAGCAAAATGCTCAAACTAAATAACATATATTTCATCAGATCCAATAAACAAATCTATACTATGTAAATCAAAATAACTAGATGAATCCAACAAACAAATCATGATGCTTGTAGTAAGTATAACTCTTCCAAAAATCTTTTAATATATTCATATATACATCATAACATGTTGAGATGTTGGTTCCTCCTATATAAGAAATAAAATAAGATTTCTATTAAAATATAATCGAATATAATTAAGTTATAAATAATTGCAATTGATTAAATTTATATCTTTTGTTTTTTCTTCAAGACATACTTACTCTATTTTATTTTATTTAAAATAAATAGTACAATATAGGCTGGCCTGTGGGCTTATAGGCCCAGCCTTTTGAAGTGGGCCTACGGCCTTTTTATTAAACAGACTTTTTTAAGACCCAAGCCCGGCCTATTATACAAAATATACTAGGTCAGATCTGGCCTAATGTAGGCCGAGCCGTAGGCCCCTGTAGGCCGGTCCGGCCCAGTTTCACCCCTACTTGTATCCAATGGCTCACATTACTAAAAAATTAAAGCCCTTAGATATAAGTGAGATCAACGATCACGATTGAGAGTGTAACTTACTACTACTAAAATGATCTTAACCTATATATATATATAACAAAACTTACTACTAAAATAAAAATATTAATATTGAATCATTAAAATATATATTTATTATATTTTTTTATAAAGGTCAAGTTAATTTTATATCAGTGAAAGTTATATTCTCAATATCAGTCATTAATCTTATTTATACTTAATAATTTAAAAATTTTAATTACGTAAACTATTGGATACAAGTGAATTAATTGTCAATTATGCAAGACTTTTTCTTCTTATATTAATGTAAGAATAACCTATTTCATTTTATAAAATTATATATAAAGTATATTTTCACTGTTGTATTTTATATTTAAAATTATTCAAATTTATACAATTTTTATCTATATTTTTACTTTATTTTAAATATTTAACATTTTGATAAAGAAATTTTTTGGCTCGTGGATAAACCCAACTCACCCCCATAAATTATAAAGTTTTGGGGATTAGGGTTAAAAAAATCTATGACAAAGTGAATTTTGTGGATTAAGACCAAACATAAAGCTTTTAGGGCTAATCTGTGAGCTCAAATCCATTTTGATAGCTTTATGTGTAGCATACTCAACTTACGATCCAATGAAAATTTACAATGGAGATCTCTACAGACCATTTATTTTCTCATTTGAAAATTTTAAACACACACACACAAAGCCTCACTTTATGTCTAGTTTGGTAAAATTACATTTCCATATGAGTTTAGTATAAAAACTTGAAGTACAATTACTGGTTAATAAATTGGAGTTGTTTAGATTAAATAAGCTATGAAAACTAAAAGGACAAGAGAACCACATCAATCGTAATACACTCTTAAATAAGCTATAAAAATTAGAAAGGTAGGAGGACGGAATAATTATATCAATTACACTTTAAATAAGCTATAAAAAATTAAAAGGATTGGAGAATCAAAATAAACATATTACACTCTTGTTTTTTTTTTTTTTAAATATTATGATGGTTATTTTGAGTTTTCTAAGGTATGATGGATGTGAAATGAGGGAACAATGACCAAAATGCCAATGTTCCCCATGTGTTTTACCTAAATGTCATGCCAACATTGTTATTTCTCAATATGTCATGTGGAAAAGTTCATTGGGCACTGTAGCGAACTCAGTTTGATGATGTGTCACGTTCCTGGTAGACACCAAGTTCGCTAATCCATATAGCGAACTTGGCTGCGATAAATGTTGACAAATTTGATAAGTTCGTTGCCATTTACAGCAAATTAGGTGTGCCACGTGTCTGACATGCACCTAGTTCGCTGAGGTCCAAGCGAACTATGTGCCATGTGGCACCACCCCCATAGTTTGTTGGCCCATGCAGCAAACTAAGTGCCAAGTGGCAGCAACTGACACAGTTAGTTGTACCCTGTAGCAAACTTTGTGCCACGTGGCAGTTTCCTGCAAGTTCGCTGCATGGGACAGCGAACTACCTGCCGACAGTTACATTTCGCAGGCCTTTATAGCGAACTCAGTGCTATTTATACCCCCTCCCCCACCCCCACTTTGTCATTTTGTTGCATTTTTCTTTCAAAGAACCAATTTTTTTTGCCTATTCTTTATAATTTCATGACATAATGAGTGAGAGTACCAATGATTTAATATGCATTTTATATTACAATGGGAGAATATATTTTAGACCGAACGGTCAAGTGTTTGAAGGAGATATGAAGATGTTTCGCATGAGCCCCTGTTGCAAATATAGCGACCTGAAGAAAATAATACACAAGAAGTTGAGATTACAACGTGGTTAATCCCTATCTTGACTGATTGTTAGATGCGCCTCAGGTAACCCCGTGCAGTGGGTTTCCGTGGAGGTTGTGGAGGATGAAGATGTCTCATTAGTAGTTGATGCATTTCGACAGCATGGAGAGTCCTCATACATCGAGTTGTATGCGGAACTAAACACTGGTGGAGAGGCAAGCACTCAAAGTTTCATCCCTAGCAGTTACTCCATATACATTAACAGGGAGCCACTAGTAAATTCGGATGATATGCATGTGTCACCCCCACCACCATCACCTCCACTGACAATGCCTTCATATGTGATTCCTTCCCATGACATATATGATCCCTCGTGGCGTACTGATAGTTCTGAGGAAGAGGTTGATGAAGGTCTTGTTCATGATAGTGACTCATCGGTATAGACATTGATGGTGATTTCAAAATGGAGCCGTCTAGTGTATTGTGTGAACCGATTCCATCACCGGGCATTGTCGATACGCATGACCCACCACTAGTCGCAGGTTAGATTATTTACGGTTGTTTTTTTTTTCAAATGGTATTAGTAATGACATGCGTTGGGATCAAACAGGGGAGGATACTATTCCATTTTGGTCGCAAATAAGCCATTACACGAATATTAACTGGGCACACCCATATCAAGAGTGTGATGAAATGCAAGGGACACAAGTACCAACCTGTCAGCGTGCGTTAACAAGGTCCTTAAAGGTGCCAGAAGCCTACCTATCATGTCTTTGGTTCACATCACATACGCTAGGCTAAATCAATACTTTTTGACACATGGGCAGAAGGCTCGGGAGGAGATCCCACCGTTTCGCCAAAGTCTTCTGGGTACCGTATGTTAAAAACCAACAAAAGGCTGCAACACACTTTGTTACGTCGTATGACAGACAAAAAACACGATTTGAAGTTCAAGAGTTTTACAATCAAAGAACCCACCGAGGCGAAAAGAAATTGTGGGTTCCTTTAGCTTATCGGGCATGCCAGTGAGGTGAGTTCACTGCTTTTAGGTACCCGTGTAGTCATGTGATTGCAGCATGCAAATCAGTTAACCATGACTCATTACAGTACATTGATCCAGCATATAGTGCATCATTTCAATGTCTGGTATATTCCCGACAATGGTACCCAATTTGTAATAAAGATTTCATACCACCCTGCCAAGGGCCAACCATTCTCCCGGATGTTTCACTCAGACGTCAAAAAGGCAGATCGTGAAGTACTCGCACCCGTAACAAAATGGATCAGCGCGAAGGCTCGACTACTCGCGCAAGATGTGGTTATTGTAGGGTTGTTGGCCATGACAGACGTCGTTGTCCATCTCGCCAGCAAGGCTAATAAGCGACGGAGTTATCGTATGGAATCGTTGTTTGTAAAATATTTCAATATGTGTTTTGTTACTTGTTTGTAGGACTGCTTCATTGTTCGTGTTGTTAATTGTTTGTAGGACTATTTCAATATGCCTATTCTTACTTGTTCATAAACTATTTGGCTATGCAGTTTGTTACTTGCTTGTAAACGTTTGTCAATGTTCGTGTTGTTAATTGTTGTGTTTCGAACAGGTCGGTACTGTTAATTACTCGCATCAATGATAAATGGAAAAACAGTAATGTCAATAAACATACACTAAATAACCCATCCATAACTGTCAATACAATATACAAGGAAAAACATGATCTAACAAAAAGTCCTATGATCAAACATGAAATCACTATTGTCTCCTCCACCCATGGTAGCCTGCATAACGTGCCTGGTTATGCTCAAACGATGACAAGATACAGCGCTCCCTGACATCTCTAGGAGGGTTCCTCCTGATGCTGTCACCATCATCTCCTGTATCATCAGCCGCATCACCGTCCATACCGTCAACACTCTCCATGACCCTTGCAATATCCTACTGTGATATAACTCATGTAGGGCCCGAATAGGGTGACTGGAGGATATCCGTCGAATATGCCTGGGGTGTGGCCATGATGGGTGCATCAAACTGGGGTCTGTAATCCTCTGTAAACTCGTCCAGACCAGGATCAAGTTGCGAACTCGACTGGCTAGGAAACTAGCTGGCCGTGTGCGCTAGAAATCCTGCCTGCTTCATGGAATGCCCACTGCTTTGCCCTGGAAATGGCTGATAGAAATGTGGCTGAAATCCCTGATACAGCTGGGATGAGGATGAAAACCAAGGGGGGTACTGCGAAGATGGGCCACCTGTCTGACCACTACCAGCTATGCGAGGGACATACTGTGGCGGCCACCAGTACGACTGTGATGGACCTCCTGATGGGTACGCTGGTGCATAAAACTGCCTCGCGAGTCGCGACGGAAGAGACTGCACTAGAATAGGCCGATCCGCAACAGGAGGAGTCTGATGATGTAGTGGTAACCCCTCATGGCGTGCACGCTGGCTCCGACGCTCAAGACTGGGAGGCTGTACTGTCTGCACGAGTGCATGCGAAGGTGCAGGCTCTCCTGGGTCTGTCAATCTACCGAACTCAGCGAAGAAAGACAGAGCCTGAAGCGACTCCTCGTATATCTAGTGGTAGGTGAATGATCCCTTCGCCTCGTCGGATGACATGTGGACAACAGTCTCCATACGATCACTCTACGTTTCAAAAAATAGTAAAATATGGTAAATTAATATGTTGACGATTTTACCATTCAAAACGAGAATAAAAAGAAACCCAAATGCATACCACATGTGAATGAACCGCCGATCTCTGCGTCATCCACCTACGAGTATGCTGGAAGTACCACTAGAGGTAAGTATTGTTGACAGACAGATGTCCACCCGATGCGTCCAGCTGAACTCCCTGAACAATGAGGGCATCCTTCGAATGCCACTGCGCTATGTATAGACCGTGGCGGTCCCTCCAGTCAACGTCACCCTTACTAGTAAGGGTGACAGTCAGCAGCTCGGAACATGGTAATGGATCACTCGGGATCAGCTGCCTAAATCCAAACTGCTGCAAGACTCTATCAGGCTGCTGGTAGACAACAATTTGGCAGTGTATGAGTGGGCATACAGCTAACCATCTGCGGGACTCATCTCCCAACGGCGGATGTGCTGCGAATCTATGATAAGGCCTCCATCGTATCCTGTGGCTGGGCATAACGTCAATATGATGAAGATAGCGTCTGATGTGGGAGTAAACGAACTGTTTCGATGTATAAATATTAAATCTGCAAAACAATTGCACGAACATTATTACCAATTTATGTAACAGACACAATATGCAGTTGTAAAACAAACACAATTTACAGATGGCAAGAAAAATATAAATGCAAACAAACAGTTACCTAGCTCCAAATATAGCGTCAGCGTCAGTGACCTCGGGGAGCCCAGGTGAGATAGTAGGGAAACACGTCCATGCCCACAACTGTAATAATAAAGCACATCCTCCCATGTCGGATCGACTCGGCTCTGCGACCTTGCACAACTCCCTGTACAAGGTAGCAAGTATGGCAGAGCCTCAAGAAAATGTCCCTGTCTGCTGGAAATCATCAAGGAATAATAAATATCATGCCGACACGAAGCTGGATGCAGTCTCAACGAATAACATCCCCCCCAATATCCGCAAGATCAAGGCACACGTGTATCTCATGCGGCCAACTTCAGTGCCGGCATGGTGTGCGTAATGCAGAAATCTCTCGCGAAGAAATGTCAGCGACAACTGGTTCTTGTGCAAGTCTCGCTGTCGCCCGGGCTGAACTCCTAACAAATCAGTAATCAGCGCGAGAAAGGATGGCCTCCAGTGCGGCCACATATAACCTCTCCATCCGTGGGCAACCCCAGCAGATGGTGTACATCCTCCAACGTGATTGTCACCTCACCCATAAGCATATGAAATGTGCACGTCTCCGGCCGCCATCTCTCAACAAGGGGCGATATGAGTGAGTGATCAATTTGTTTCCAAAACAGTAATATTTTACCAAAATATATAAAATATCCAACTATAAATGTAGGCTATACAATAAGAATAAACTAACCTCGTGGTTGCACAGACGCGCAACGTGCTAAAATCCAACATGCCTAAGGTATGACTGGATATCCTCCGGTATATCCAGGTGATCGTGTGTTGCAGCGTGCCTGCCTGACATTAAGGACATGATCACGTACGGATGGGTCATCGGATGTGTTCCACACATGGGTGAAAATGTGTTTCTCCTGCAACGTGAGAAGAGAACGGTCGGATAGACCTGGATCGATGAAACTCTGGTGCGAGTCGTGCTGCTCCATCGATCTATTTACAACAAAAAATAATATTACAATTACAATATTATAATATATAAAAATAAGTACTAATTACTAAGAAATAAATAAATTTCAAACATTATTCAAATATTCTATAATTCACAAATAAATAAATATTTAAATTAAATAATAACAACATTAATATACATTAGCACAATTAATACAATTAAATAATGCATAAATAATATGACACAATTAATGTTATTAAAAAAATTATGATACAATTACTGTTTCTTCTAACCTAAGTTGTGTATCTATAAGAAAATAATATGACACAATTAATATTGTATAGTAATGGGTTATCAATAAATAATATTACACAATTAATATTCTGCACTATATTTTCAACCTATAACTAAATAATATCATTTAATTTAATATTATTAAGAATTGCATAATAAAATCTTATTAAAGACCAAAATTTAACAACATTAATGTCAAAATTTTCTAACCTATTTTTCAACCCTGTAACTAAATAATGTTAAATAATTTAATATTATTAAATATTGCTTAAAAAATTATTACGTACAATTATCAACATTAAAACAAAAATTTTCTAACCTACATTTCAACCTATAAGTAAATAATGTATAATGAAGAATTTATTCAATACAAATTTTAACAACATTAATATACAATTTTACTACCCTACGCTTTCAACAAATAACTAAATAATATGGCACAATTAATATTACTAATTAATGCATACTTAAAAATTATTAATTACTAAATTTAAAGGTTATAAAATTTTTTACTAAATTTAACAACATTAATATAAATATTTTTATAACCTAAGTTTAAATTCAATAAATAATATCAAACAATTGATATTATTAAATAATACATTACTATCAAATACTAAACCTAATAACAATAATATTAAATAATACATTCATATGAAACAATTTTATCCTATTGCCGCAATTGTGTCTTCTAATCTAAGGTTTCATGCTATAAATAATAATTAACAATAATTATACAACACGAAAAAATCTATAAAAAATAACTTGATATATTACTAACCTTAAATATAGAGAGAGAAAAAAAATGAGAAAGAAATAGAGTGAGAGAGAGTGAGAGGGAGACGTTGCCCACCCAAGCGGACTTGGTGCATGTCTGTCATGTGTTATTATGGCCGTTATACATAGTTCGCCTATGTGGGCAGCGAACTTCGTTGCATGTCTGGCACGTGGTTTGGCAGGTGGAAACGTGGAGGGGTACTTATTGCAGCCAAGTTCGCTACATGGAGTAATGAGATTGATGTTCACCAATGACATATTAGTAAATTCTGGCCGTTACACATAGAAAACTAATACGAGATAGAGGCAAAATATGCACTAGGTGATTGATGTGTACCTAAGAGCATGTCTCCTATATTAATAGGTGCATAGGCTTGTCAAGGAAGGTTTTCCTTTAGCAAAAAAATCGTAAATGAAGACTCAATCATTTATGGGTTTTATAAGAGTTATGTTGTAGGAAAAGTGATTATGTTATGTTATAGAGATTCGTTTTGCGTGCCGAAGTTTTTTTTTTTTTTGCTGCGGGCCCCACAAAATGTTGTGTGTGTAGGAAACTTTTTGTGGTCATGTTAAATGATAGATGATAAACCCATCATTTATACGGTAGTATTCTATTTAGATTCACAAATAATAGTTCAGTAAAACTGCATTTTCATATGAATTTTAATATAACTATTTGAATTTCAATTACGATAAAGATATTAGAGTTGTCAACATTAACTACTAAAATCTTAGAAAACATGAGAACCAAAACAACCGTGTTATACCAAAGAGTTGAGTGTATTTTCGGTACAAGAATAGGTACTCCCTTATCAAAAAGAAAAAAAAATAGAAATATAGAAGTAAATAATATATATATATATATATATATATATATATATATATATATATATATATATTTGATAAAAAAATATACCGATCACTCCGTATATCCATAGTACTAAAAATAATTTTCTAAGAGTTTTTAATCAAGACTTTAGAATTTGACCTACTCAAAAATAATAAATTCGGTTTCTCAAAGTCATAATCTCTAAGAAGAGTGACAAAATTCAAACCTGATATCAAATTGGTCGAGATCAATCAAATGATGGTAGCTCAATTGATAGAAAAAAACTGAATAAGTGAAAAAAAAAGGATCTCGATCTCCACATGCCACCTTTGAAAAGTGTTTAAATATCCACATCCTTGACCCATTCCACATTTCGAATGAGTCCTATAACCAGTTCAAAAAGTCAAAATTTGTAAAAATATTAGACAGAGCCAATACACCTCAAAGAAATAATTAAATTTAAATTAACTTTAAAAAAAGATTAGTAGAAATCATTAAAATTTCGGGCACCAATTAGTATTTACCAAACTAATGGTGTTACGCTATAATCTTATGCCTCGTTTGATGGACAAGATAGGATAATAGTAAGATATGATATGAAGCTGATAACGGTGGGATATGATATGAGGCTGATAAGTCTATATCATGTCTTGTGTTTGATGAGCACTTGATTAGCAATGTGATAAGATTATGTAGAAGTAGAAATGAGAAAGTAAAAATAAAATATAATACAGTAGGGTAGCGTGCAGATATATTAAGTATCCAATATTGATATATTATCCTGTTGAATCCTAACTCAGCTCCTCCCATAAAATAAAAAATCATGTATTTGATAGGATACAATGAGATAATAGGATAAACTAATCATATCCTATTAATCCATCAAATAAAAAATAAAAAAAATATAATAAATTATCATATCCTATTTTTTTTATCACATGCTCGAAAAAATTCTAACGCCAACTACAGTTAAGTGTCACTCTAATTTCATCACTCAGTCGATAAATTAGCCAGAGTAAAGAATTCGAAAAACAAGCACATCTGCACAATCAAATGAACTCACCCTCAATCCAAAACGGCAAAACACGTGAACCAATAAAAAGAAGGGGGATATTTTGGTAATTTAGTGACAGTAAAATGAATGCCAACGAAGACATTGGAAAAATGATCCATAAAGAATCTCTGACAACCTCAGTGTCTTTTTCTACTCTCTCTCTCTCTCTCACTTCTTTCTCTTTCTACATAAACCCTCTTTCTTCACATTCTCTCTCACAAAATCCATCACCATCAGAATCATCGTCATCATCATTTCCTTTCTTTACCTTTTGCGCCACCATGGAGATCCAAAAGCACATTCTGAAGTTCAGGTACCATATCTTTGGTGCTGTGTTGTTGTTCTTAGCCATTCTCGCCCTCATTTTCCTTGCTCCAAGGTTCCTCACTGTCTTGGCCTACTTCTGGCCACTGTTTCTCTCCACCGCGCTCTTCCTTGCCGTCGTCTTCTTCTTCGTGAGGGATTCACCTTCATTACCCACCGACGATTCCATTCTCAGACCCGCCGAGGAACTACTCAACTATGTCGCCGCCGGCCACCTCCCTGAACCGCCGTTGGATAATCACAACGACGCCGCCGATTAGTGGGAGTAGCAGCAGCAGCCCAAATGAGAGAGAATGTCACTGTAAGAGTGTAACCCCTTGTTTCATCTCTCTAGTTCTTATTTTTTTAATATTATTTTTTATTTTGTTACTATCCTCTTTAAAGTTGAATTGAATGAATAAATAATTTTTTTTATTTTTACTACATGTTATGTGCCTGTTTCAATGCTTTTAAGATTTTAATTATATAAATAAATATCTTATGATAGATTTTAATTATATAAATATCTTATGATAGATTTTAATTAATGAGAATGTTTCAGGGTTGCGGCAGTGACAGCGTGACTGTGACCGAGTTTAGAAGGAATAATTGATAAGAATGTAATAACCTAAAAATAAATTTTTTATTTATTTACTTGTTACTTGTTATTAGGTCACTGGTCAGTCGTCATTGTTAGGGTCACCCGCATATTGCGTGGCAGTGTCTGTATTTTTTATAAGCCCTAAATTTCAGTACTTTGTAACTGAAATATTTTCTTTTCAAAAATTCCAAAAGCTAATAACTTTTAATGTTTTCTTGGGTGTCGCCGTTGTTTCAAAATCTAATGCATATTTTAATATTTTCAGCAAAGGAAGAGGTATGTGCCCCATGTGACACATCCATATTATATTGGATGCGGTGTTCATGTCATGTGCCTAGTACTTTTTTTTCTTTTCTTTTGGTATCTACATGTAAATTTGAATTTGAAGTATACCTAAATAAATTAATTGCACCGTTTGTACTTTTTTTTTTTAATAGTTATTTTGTCTTTGCAGGTGATTAATTGTGAAGAGAAGAGGTGATAGCAATGCATAGCGTAGGGAAGAGTAAATCACATATAACAGATATCTAAGGATGCAGCTAAACTATAGATAGGATTAAAAGGCGAAAATAGTATATCACAGCTAGCACAATTGTTGGGCACTTTTCCCTTCCTTTGTAATGGCTATAAATGCTACACAACTTCAACCATGAATAATAGTATATATTTTCTCTCTAATTCATCTATTTGTTGGGTATTTCTAACTTCCAATCTAATTATTGGGTAGGTTTGAATTTACTCGCTTGAGCTATATCACCTTCCTTCATTTTTGTAGTGCAAGAAAGGAAAGGGTCGATTGAGTTTAGTCTTTATATCCTTCATTTTTATAGATCATTAGAATTCTGGGAACAAGTAATTACCCTCAAAACTGTTCCTTCCGCTCAATGCACTTGTTTTGATAATGTTTTAACTAAGAGCAACATATGCTTTTAAGGCTTACTTCTTTTAAAAGAAGATATAGCGCTTAATCAAAATTTTGTCTAAGCCAAAATCACAATAGCTATTCCACCACAATTTGGCTTCAGCTTTGTAGACAGATGGAACAAGTAACCTAGGAAGTTAAACAATCATGGATGCAATCTGAGTTGAAGACATAACTGCATTTTGGTAACAAAAAGAAATCTATGTTGGGGTAATGTGGTTAATGGAAAGTAATTAAACAAGTCATATAAGTATTTATGAATTAGATAGGTGACTTGATTCACTGCTTATCATTAATGTTTATCCTCCATATCTAACGTGTTAGATAATTTCTCCCTTTACCGTTCTTGAATGTTTCAAACTACATGGAGCCAGTATTAAAAAACCAAATTTGAGTCTGAACCAGATCAATAAATGTCTACCAAATTTCAGATTTTCCTAGTCAGCAGAACTCTAGTGTGCATTTCACCATTGAAGTAAAAATGCTATAACAACTTGATGTAAATAATGTGTAAGTCTATATAAGATGACTGAGCAAGTGTTAAATCTGAAATTGACAGTGTTACCAGACTTATCAATGTCAAGCTGTTCACACTCCTCCATGACAAGTGAAATGTCTTCTTGAGTAATCTTTCCCATCTCTTTGAGCTTATAAACAATGAACTCAGCAGCCCTATGAGAAACAATCAAAGAAAGAAATTTACCAAAAGAGAAAAATGAAGCCATGTAATCACTGATAGTAAAAACTGCCACCAAGAAGACTTTGAAAGAATGTTCAACTAACCCAACAGTTTCATCCTCATCAAAATCTACTGCCTCCAAATCTACATTGGTCATCTTCCTTGTAAGAACCTATTTCACAAATTGCCTTCTGTCTACTTTCAGTGCTTACCTCAGCAATGCAGAGAAAAAGCTGAGCTGAACAAGTAGTACCTGCCAATAACCAAAACACAGCAAATATTCTTCCGGCTTCAGTTAAGAAACTTCTGCACCATACCCCAGGGTTGTAAATGTAGAACAAACGCAATAGAAAGCATCAATCATATCCAAATTCTCAACAGTAACAAAGAAAGTTGTCCCTATAGCAATGAGAATCAAAAAAAGGAAAAAAGACTAGATAAAATTTGAATCTAGTTTTATTGATCTCAACCTCCTTTAAAATTTCAGTTGAACCAACTTTTTGGCCTATGTGCATAGCTTTAACTAGAAAAACCTCCTGTTTCTCAACCAAGTAATCTTCTGCTTAGGTTAGAATGAGTCCAATCAGTGCCATTCTAGTGAAAACAAAAATGCAGGCTAGTAGTTTTGTTAGGGAACTATTTGGGACAAGGTCTCCATATCCAACAGTGTTCATTGCCACAATTGTTAAGTATAAAGCATCAAGAACGCCTGTTTTCTTTCCCTTGATCTGGAGCATGACAAGGTAGTAAATCACAACTCCTACACCTAAATACACTGCAAGGTATATAGCTACTTATCTAAAGCTTGGATTCAATTTCGCAAATATGGACTCAGAAGGTGGAATTGATCCATTTCCATTTGTCTCAGGAGGAGCAAGATCAGGAAGAGGAGCACTTCTGGACGAAGATACCTTGTCTTTCTTAACTGCAACAGCTCCTTTGCACCATTGCTAGCCATGCAGATGCTTTTAGAAAGCAAGGATCAATAATAGAGGCCCTGCTTCAGTTGTAAAACAATCCAAACTAGCTATGCCAGTGAAATAAAAACTGAAGTGCACAATCTGCAGATAAAGGATACTCATCCAAATTTAAACATCAAGACTTAAAAAAGATATAAAAATATGGAGCATCTTATTTCATACAACTTTATTTGGAAATTCATTCAAAGAGCTTCACAGAAACAATGCACTAGTATGTTTAAGCTTAATAAAATAGGCATCAAAGATCATTCAAAGTTCTAATGCCAACTGACTACCACAAACACAAAATAGTGATAAGGAGAAAAACATTCTTTTGGATCATTAACTACAACTTTATTTGGAAATTCATTCAAAGAGCTTCACAGAAACAATGCACGAGTATGTTTAAGCCTAATAAAACAGACACCAAAGATCATTCAAAGTTCTAATTCCAAATGACCACCACAAACACAAAATAGTGACAAGGAGAAAAACATTCTTTTGGATCATTAACTACAACCCCTATGGATCTTTTCCATCCTATTCCATCAAGAAACTGAATCATGTCTTATGAGCTGTAGAGAAAAATATCTTGGACATTTGCAAACAACTAAACAACAGGATTTTCTCCCACTTAATCAACAAAAGTGCACTAAGCATTAAAGAATGTCAGCAAGGCAGAGAACAAAATTGTTTTTGCTCTTGCTTTGGCCATCAAAGTACAGTGACTTGCTCTAGATGTAGAAAAAGTAGTAGAGATTAACAGGGAATTCCCATCTACAAATTACCACTCAATTTTCCTATGGTTCAGGTTCTAACGAAAACTACATCTGTACTCTTTTTCTACACTCCTGGTTAAGTTTTTAGTCTGAAATTTATGAGTATTACATCCCAAGCCTGGGGAAAAAATAGAAGAAAATGGAAGGAACATGTGATGTGAGTACCCTTAATTAAAAGAACATTGCTATGAAGTGAATTCCAATTTCTTGGCTACTTTTGCTTAGCTAGTTCAGTCATCTCAATTGAATTTGATTATAATAAAGTATTCTCCTCCAAACTTTAGTTATGGACATTCTTTCACAAGATATACAGTTCAGGGTTGATGCATTCAAAACGGACACTTATGAGAGTCATTAAAAAGGGAGGGGGAAAAAGGGAAATAACATATTGCAATTTGTGATCCAAAATAACATCTTAAATACACAATATTTTTCCTTAATCGATATGGATGCATTAATTTCGGAAACTGAATCAACAACTCAACAAAGTGGATCTAAACTTAGCATGAACATCAAATTTCTTGTCAGCAATAATTACAAAGCTTCAACGTTCAAGCACCTCTTCCCAGACATAAATAATAAAAAAGAAATTCCAAAAATTTAAAGATCATAGATGATGGATCACTGAGACAATAACAACCAGAAGTGAATTTGAATGCCAGGAAAAAATCTGCTCTAATAAAATAAATTATTGTTTAGAACTGGAAAAAGAAGCCATGATAATAAAGAATTTAAATACATATGAATTACCCGAAGAAGAAGGCTTTTGAGCGGTTTACTGTGAATGCAAGGTCTTCAGTTGTTCTATTTCAGTGGGGGGTAGATGTAATTGATCCCATTTTTCTAATTTCTCCACAAACTATTATAAAATTTAATTCCGTGTTAAAGGGAGGTTGCTTCTTTAATAAAAGAACTTTTTTTCCCAATGTTTTGAGTCTTTTGACTTTTTTTTTTTCTGAATGCCAACACAACGACACTGATATTTAGCTTTGAATTATAATGTTCACGTCCCAAAACTGAAGTTGGGTTCTGGTTGAACATATTAATTTAGGTCTTAAATATGGTTTGAGCAGTGGAAAGAAAGAGAAATCCTGTTGTACATTGTTGTATAAGGCTTCTCAATTTGCGAGAGGTATATTAATTAGGATAGAATATTGTAAAAATCAATTAGAATTATTACCAATAGTACCAATCAATTTTATCATTAGATCAACTATGTTGATCTAATGGTTATATTTATTTTCATCTTTGTATGATTATGATTCCCCATATTTCACATTAAATATGCAGAATCATAACCATACAAAGGTGAAAATAAATATAAAGTATTAAATACGAGAAATTATAACTTTACAAAGATGAAAATAAATATAACCGTTGGATCAATATAATCGATTTAACGGTGAAATTGATTAGTAGTAATATTGGTAGTAACCTTAATTGGTTATTACAATATCCTTCCCCTATTAATTATATATAATTTTATCCTTATATTTTTATAGAGTGGAGATATTCTTACTACTAGAAAAATTTACTACAAATCCACTACTTTCATAATTACCATTGGATCAATATTTTCTCTCTCTTCAAAAACTTTTCAACATTCTCTCTCTTTGATCCAATGGTAATTGTGAAGGTAATGAGTTGATAGTAGATATTTTTTGTAGTTAGAATATCTCCCCTTATTTTTTATAATGAGACTGTTTTCAAGACATAAATTCATGACTTTCTGGTCACAAGGGGCAACCCAAGCCTTTGGTCTGAATAGTGGAAGTGAAAAAAGAAAATACTTTTTCGCTTCAAACCATGATTTTTATTAAGTATTACTTGAATATACAAATTGATCAGGAATGTGAAGAAATAATTGCTTAATTGATGCGCGTACATATCATTAGTGTTTCTTTTTTCCGGTACAAGATATCGTTAGTGTTGCTGATTACATATTAGTTGTAGAGATAGTATCAAGTAAGCAAATGTTTTTTTTGTTTTGGGGGAAAAATGAGGAAAAAATTACAAGGTATGTAGTTATTTCCTTATGCAGTTCCTCTTGAAAAAACATTCCATACGTGTTGAATTTCACATACATTTTTCAAAGGACTTGAAGACGAGACATTAGCTTCTTTAATAACAACACTTAATGTTTGAATTCTATATTTGTACAGAGAAAAGGTAAGAATAAGATATGAAATATCTATCAAGACATATATCATCTTGCCTTTTTCTTATTTTATTATGCATGTGTCTGTGTGTGAGCAGTTGTAAATGTGCATTCTTGGCCTTTGATTTCTGTTTATTTATTGCTTGGTAGAATGTGATATTACGTGTATTGCTTAATTCAGAATGACAGAGTTACATACATGACATCAATAATGTGTCTTCACCATTGTTGGAAGAAGAGAAAAAATGAAGCCTATTGCTAGTGCCACAATATAATGGAAATATATATATATATATATATATATATATATATATATATATATATATATATGGGACAAGATCCTTTGACACCGGTGTCAAAATTTGACACCAAATTCTAACCGTTAATTTTCGTCAATCAATGATTATTATTTATTGGAAATCAAACTTATTAATTAATTATTAATTCTTAATAAATGATAACCGTTGATTGTCGGAAATCAATGGTTAGAATTTGATGTCAAATTTCAATGTTTGACACTAGTGTCAAAGGATCATACTGAAGGTATATCATCAGAAACGCGGAAGCGCATCGTACCGATGCGATGAGGAATGAAGAACACCGCTTTGATTACCTGAGATGAAGCAGCGAGCGTGCCAATTTCTCACGTTCAGTTCTCCTCCTCAAGCCTCACGATCTGCAACAACGCACCACGAACGGTCGCAATTCCGCTCTACGGTTGATCTTCCAGGCTATGACTCAAGGGGATCAGGTGGTCGTGTGGGCAACCGTTCAGATGATGAACGTCTGCCTCTTAGGTGTGTTTCTGATGTCTGTAACCCTAGGAGGCACAAGGGAGAAAAGTGTGTTTATATACCCTGCCCAATCCAAAACTAACCCTAAGCTTCATGGGTTAAAATTGGACTTTGGGCTCACTCTCACTAAAAAGCCATTGGGCTTAAGTGAAAAGAGCAAACTAAACCTGTAACACTCCGTGTATACTCAGAATATTAACATTACATTGTATTAAGCGGTGCTTAATAAAAAAAAATGCGGAATATTCTTTTTCTTTTCAATTATGACGTCATTATCAATTACCAACTTGATTACTTAATCAATTTCATAAAATAACGCATGTATATAAATTGCCATAAGACATCTACTGAAATACCTTAATACATAAATAAAGTGTGTATCTACATAACGGTATTACATCTCATAATCCGGACAATATCCTGATACATTATTACAACACCAAAAGACTCAAGACATAATCAAAACATAACAATACTATGTGTCATGGACAATCCCCGTGCTCACCAAATAAACATAGTAAACAACCAGTCTCAACATAAAACTCCATAAACATAACTGAAGCTATAAGCATATAAACAGTATGCATAACCAGCATCCAATCATGGCAGCATAATATAACAGCAATCTAACTCAGCTCCGGCCTCCTGCCGCCTGAGGTCTCAACATTACCTGACCCTGAAATAAGCATTCCCCAAACGTAGGGTGAGATCTCTAAACAAGAAATCTCAGTAAGACAAGGGGTCCTCAAGGATCTTCCATCCCAAGCTCACTTACATGTGCAATATAAGTTCTAAAAGCATTTATATCATTATCAGTTCCAAAACTATGTAGTGCAACAGATATCTATGGCATGTGTGTAATCACTATCTACGGTATTACATCTCATAATCCGGACAATATCCTGATACTCATTAAACACACAGTATTAACTTTAATTGCTACGCTTAGCATTTTAATCCCAAACTTTGGATTCTAAAACTACACATTTTTCCAAGAATTAACATATTTTTATTATATTTTTCTGAGCACCTTTCCGGTACGCGCTTTTCAGAGCCAGTACCAGTTTCTAGCACCAGTTCTCATTATTTGGACTTGAAACTCGTTTTACAAGTTCTACATATCATTCTAGTAATTATCATGCACTTACATTAATTTTCCGTGATACTTTTTCGGTACGCATTTATACCGACTAGCAGAACCGGTATCTGCACTTTTCTTTCGAAAAGCGACTTTCAGCATTCTTAATCACTTACCATAATTATTAAAGCTTCTTAATAATTATTAGGGTCAATTATGGAATCATTTCCTAATTTTGCATAATTAATTAATTAAATATCTTAATTAACGGTGCGGGTTCTTACATTAATTCACCCCACCTTTTTAGAATTTTGACCTCAAAATCAGAAACATACCTGGTCGAAACTCGGGGTACTGCCGGAGAAGCTCGTCCTCACGCTCCCAAGTACACTCCTCAGGAGTTCTTCCGGTCCACTGCACCTTGACCATTGGAATGATCTTGCTCCTCAGCTGCTTCTCGCCACGATCGAGAATTCTGAGTGGTCCGACGGGAGTCTTCAGGTTCTCCCGAACCTCCACATCATCCGGTTGCACCACGTGCGAAGGATCTGCTATGTACTTCCGAAGCTGAAACACGTGAAACACGTCGTGGATGTTAGCCAGGTTTGGAGGCAAGGCAAGCCGGTAGGCAACAGGTCCTACTCTACCAAGGATCTAGTATGGCCCAATATATCGCGGGCTTAGCTTCCTCACTCCGAGTGCCCGACCAACACCGGTGACAGGTGAAAGTCTCACAAACACGTGCTCACCCTCACTGAACTCCAGCGGACGATGCTTGACATCATAGTAGCTCTTCTGGCGATTCTGCGCCTGCTTCAACTTTTCACGGATCATCTGGATCTGCAAGGTGGTATCTTGGACAAAGTCCAAGCCAAAAAGCTCCTTGTCCCCAACCTCAGACCAACAAGTAGAAGTCCAACACCTCCTACCATACAGTGCTTCGTAGGGCGCCATGCCCAGGCTAGCATGAAAGTTGTTGTTGTAAGAAAACTCAACCAACGGAAGGTACCTATCCCATGCCGATCCCTGCTCCAACGTGCAAGCTCGCAACATGTCCTCGAGGGTCTGGATGGTCCTCTCAGTCTGTCCATCAGTCTGAGGGTGATAGGCGGTACTCAATCTCAACTGCGTACCAAAAGCCTCCTGCAGCGCCTCTCAGAACCGAAATGTGAACTTTGGGTCCCTATCACTAATGATACTCTCGGGCACCCCGTGAAGCCTCACAATCTCGCGGACATAAAGCTTGGCCAACTGCTCTGTAGTGAAGCTCACCTTCACTGGAAAAAAATGGGCAGACTTCGTCAGTCTGTCCACGATGACCCAAATAGAGTCACAACCCGCCTGAGTCTTCGGCAATCCCACCACGAAATCCATGGAAATACCTTCCCACTTCCACTGTGGTACTTCAAGAGGTTGAAGTTCACCAGACGGTCTCTGATGCTCAATCTTCACCTTCTGGCAAACCAAACACTTGGACACAAAGATAGCAACATCTTTCTTCATGCCCGACCACCAGAAGTTCTTCTTCAAGTCTTGATACATCTTAGTAGCACCAGGGTGGATGGAAAATTGACCCTTATGGCCTTCTGCCATAACCTCCTCTGTCAACGGGCCTCGAGGAACTACAATCCTCTGCTGAAACAAAAGCAATCCATCATCATTCCAAGACACACCGTCTTGGTTCTTCACATAATCCAGACACTCTCTCTGAACTTGTGCCTCTTTGATCTTTTCTAACAGTTCGTTCACAACATCTGCTGCTTCCAACTCGAGAAGTACACTCTCACACGGAGCGGTCACTGCCAAGTTTCGGAACTTCTCAACCACATCAAAGTTACCAAGTAACAAACTGGATGAACTACTGGATTTCCGACTCAAAGCATCAGCTACCACATTGGCCTTTCCAGGATGATACCTTAGCTCGAAGTCGTAGTCCTTTATGAACTCCATCCATCTCCTCTGCCTCATGTTCAACTCCTTCTGGTCGAATAGGTACTTCAAACTCTTGTGGTCACTGAACACCACAAACCTCAAACCAAAAAGATAATGCCTCCAAATCTTGAAAGCAAACACAATAGCAGCCAACTCCAAGTCATGAGTAGGGTAGTTCTCCTCATGAGGTTTCAACTGCCTCGAAGCATAGGCGATCACTTTGCCCAACTGCATCAACACACAACCTAGCCCCTTCCGGAGGCGTCGGTGTAAAGCTCAATCTCAAGCGCATGATCAGGAAGGACCAACACAGGAGCAGTAGTCAGTCTCTCCTTCAACTCCTGAAAACAGACCTCACACTCGTGAGTCCACACAAATGGAGTCTCCTTCTGAGTAAGGCGAGTCAATGGCAAGACCATGGTGGAGAATCCCTTGATGAACCTCCGATAGTAACCTGCCAAACCCAGAAAGCTCCTCACTTCCGTAACTGTCTTGGGTCTCTCCCAATCCAGCACGGCCTCAATCTTGTTCGGATCCACTGCAACTCCCTCAGCAGAAATAACATACCCAAGAAACTTCACAGACTTGAGCCAGAACTCACATTTGGAAGGCTTCGCATACAGCTTCTTCTTCTTCAGCACTTGCAGAACAGTTCTCAAATGCTCCACATGCTCTTCCTCCTTCTTGGAGTAAATCAAAATATTGTCAATGAAGACGATCACAAACTGATCCAGGTACGGCTGAAAAATCCGGTTCATGTAATCTATGAACACAGCTGGTGCATTGGTGAGACCGAACGGAATCACCAAGTACTCAAAATGACCATATCTCGAGCGAAATGCGGTCTTCGGGACATCCTCCGGCTTCACCCAAATCAGATGGTATCTGGACCGGAGATCAATCTTGGAATACACACAAGCACCCCTGAGCTGATCCAACAGATCATCAATCCGAGGAAGGGGATACTTGTTCTTGATTGTCACCTTGTTCAGCTGCCTGTAGTCGGTGCACAATCGCATTGTCCCGTCTTTCTTCTTCACAAAGATAACCGGTGCTCCCCAAGGAGACACACTCGGTCTAATAAAATCTTTCGCTGAAAGATCCTCAATATGCTTCTTCAGCTCTGCCAACTCCGGTGGCGACATCCGGTATGGAGCTAAAGAAATCGGCCCGACACCAGGCAACAGATCTATGGAGAACTCTATCTCCCTCTGTGGCGGAAACTCAAGAATCTCCTCAGGAAACACCTCGAGGAATTCCCTCACCACAGGAATGCCAGTGATATCCTCCTGTGTCCCACTCACCAAACCTCCCAACATGACATATCCAAATGCCCCTGCTCTCAAGGCTCTCCTAGCCTGCAGCAACGAAATGTACGGTGAGGAACTGGCTATGGAATCACACGGAGACAGCACTACACGCTTGGCACAACAGTCAATCATCACACAATTTCTGGACAGCCAATCCATGCCCAGAATAACCTCCAAGTTGGCCATCGGCAATCCTATCAGATCCACCGAGAACTCACGGCCATCCCACTGAAACGCCACATCGCGATGAACAGTGGTAGCATCACATCTTTCTCCGGTGGCAGTGGTCACCCGCAGCGGTGGAGAAAGCACAGACATGGTCAACTCAAGCCCCACAGCAATCGGGGTAGCAACAAAAGAATATGTAGCCCCAGAGTCAAACAAAACATCAACAGCTGATGTACCAATCGTAACAGTACCTCTGACAAGGTTCGGAGCTCGATCCGACTGCTGACGATCCAGAGTATAAACTCTCCCAGAAGATGGTGGCACTACCGGTGCCGAAGTAGGTGGAAGGGGAACCATCTGAAGTGGCACTGCCTGCACTGCAGTAGCCCTCGCCGTCGCCGACAGACAGTCTCTAGAGAAGTGGCCCTCCTTGCCAAACTGAAAACAAATCAACTGGCCGGTAGAACACGGCCCAAAATGAGTCTTCCCGCATCCCGAACACTTGGGAGCAGGAGGTCTCGCTGCACTCCCCGGAGCAGAAGTCCTCTTGAACTGATTCGGCGTCTGCCGAGTTGCCATCTGTTTACCCTTGCCCTTGTTCCCAAACTTCCTGTCTCGCCAAGAATTGGAACTACCAGCTGCAACCTTCGTCGCCTCAGCAACCTTGGCCTTCTTGGCCTTACTCGAGCTGTAGTAATCTTCAATATCACGACACTGCTGAACCAGTGTCCCAAAATCTCTAGAAGCAGAACCAGCTAGGTAACCAGTAATATCCTCACTAAGTCCCCTGCGGAACTTAGCAGCCAGAAATGTAGGAGTAGGCCTCGCCATCCTGAAGTGTGCAAACTTCACCAACTGGTTGAACTTGGCCAGGTACTCGTCCACAGACAACGAGCCCTGAACCAATCTGTCAAACTCTCCTTGCTGCCTCTCCTGAGCGTCATATGGAAAGTACTGACCCAAGAAGAAATCCTCAAACATAGGCCAAGTCATCACATGACTCTGCATCTCGTAGACATGAGAAAGGTTTGTCCACCACTCATGGGCATCGCCCTCCAGCACTGCATGACCCGAAATATCTTGTCCAACGCCTGAAGCCAACGTGCCGCAGCAACAGGATCAAAGGATCCATCAAAGGCAGGTGGCTTATGCTTACGGAAAGCATTCAGCCGACGATCGATCTTATCTCGATCCTCAACAAGAACAGGGACGGTCTGCATGGCCCCCGTAAGATGATTGTCATCTCCCATCTGACTCTAAGAGTCATCCTGCAGACTGGGTGGAGGTGGTGGTGGTGGCGATGGTGGTGGTGGCGGAGGGGCATGACCAACATCAGGGCCATTCCTCATCTCCTCCAACATGACTCTAAGCATCGTCATGTTCGCCAGACGGTTGGCCTCCAACACGTCCTCAGTGGCCTTCCTGTTCGCCTCTCTGACGGCGTCCAGCATGGCCTGGTTTTCCATTCTCGTGGCCTCCTGGTCGGCTTGTCGGACCGCCTACATCTCAGCCAATGCAGCCAGGACAGGATCGGGCCGATCCTCCGAAGTCTCGCGGTTTCTCCCGGGTCTTACCATGACTCTGCACAAGTTACACAAATTATGAGTTGATCAGGCCCACACAATGTGGTCACGTATGCATTATCATTATAATACTCAACGAAGCAAACACACAAAACAGACATAACCAAACATCCTAATCATTGCAATACTTACAGGCTTTTCCCTTGAACCGTTGCTCTGATACCATAAAATGTAACACCCCGTGTATACTCGGAATATTAACATTACATCGTATTAAGTGGTGCTTAATAAAAAAAATACGAAATATTCTTTTTCTTTTCAATTATGACATCATTATCAATTACCAACTTGATTACTTAATCAATTTGATAAAATAACGCCTGTATATAAATTGCAATAAGACATCTACTGAAATACCTTAATACATAAATAAAGTGTGTATCTACATCACAGTATTACATCTCGTAATCCGGACAATATCCTGATACATTATTACAACACCAAAAGACTCAAGACATAATCAAAACATAACAATACTATGTGTCATGGACAATCCCCATGCTCACCAAATAAACATAGTAAACAACCAGTCTCAACATAAAGCTCTATAAACATAACTGAAGCTATAAGCATATAAACAGCATGCATAACCAGCATCCAATCATGGCAGCATAATATAACAGCAATCTAACTCAGCTCCGGCCTCCTGCCGCCTGAGGTCTCAACATTACCGGACCCTGAAATAAGCATTCCCCAAACGTGGGGTGAGATTTCTAAACAAGAAATCTCAGTAAGACAAGGGGTCCTCAAGGATCTTCCACCCCAAGCTCACTTACATGTGCAATATAAGTTCTAAAAGAATTTATATCATTATCAGTTCCAAAACTATGTAGTGCAACAAATATCTATGGTATGTGTGTAATCACTATCTACTGGCCAGAGAAATGTAGGAATATGTTTATTCCCTACATGTAGTACAAGGAACACCGCTTGCACCTCACCCACAGCCTCACCCTCTTGTATGTTCTACATACTCAGGCTTACCGTATAGGTGGAACACCTCCATGCATATCAACAAGGCACTAACATACAATAGCTCAACAGCATTTCCAAAACATCAAAAACATGTAACACATCATGCACATACCATATCCCCATGGGACATGGTGGAACCACAACATGGCTAAACCGAGGACACGAAAGCTTACCTCTAAGCTAGTTATCCAATGCCACAAGCTCAAAGTCCAATCACAGCAGATCACAATTTGATATGGACCAAATATAAATCAATAAACATGTACCACATGCATACAAATTAAAGACAACGCCTTCTCATTACGTTTTAATCTCTTAAAGCTTCTAACAAAGCCACATAATGACATGATTCTGGTTTAGTCCATTAATTACAGAAGTTCAACTTCATCAATCTAGGGTCTACAAACCCCCAATAGTCTACTGTACACACAACACAACTACTATTCTTCGAAATCCTAGAATATCCGGATATCTCACTGTCCATATCCAGATATGCAATATCTGGATATACAGGTTCACATATCCGGATATCCCAAAACCCCATATCCAGATATCCAATATCCGGATATCTGTTCGACAAATATCCGGATATTTCACGACAGAATGCAGTTTCTGCATTTTCGTGAAGATATCCCTTAAAGGTTCCCTTTTTACCGATTTTAAACACCTAATCATACATTTCTAGGCGTGTTCAACATTACCCAACAACAAGTTATCATATTTTAGTCATTAGATGCATCAAGGTACCATTTCTAAGCATTTAAACTCAAGTTAAAGGTTGGTACACATACCCCAGCTCAAAACAGAAGGAAAGGTTACCCTTTGGAGCTCACAATCAGTCTCAAGCTACTGTCACAAGAGGATGCACGAAAATGTACAAGAAGTAGGTCTTTCACTCAACAAGAAGGCATCTTGGAGCATCAAAATGCCAACAAAAGGTCACACCCCTCAAGAACAGAAAACACAGCTGTTCAAACTCCCTCACTCAGGTTCTCTAACTCAAACAGCACCACATTGCAGTCCCAAGGCCAACCTTCACCTTCACCAAGTGTTTAAATGGAAGAACAAGCATCAAAGGTGAATGCTTGCTCAAG
This sequence comes from Gastrolobium bilobum, assembly GCF_033153095.1. NCBI lineage: Eukaryota > Viridiplantae > Streptophyta > Magnoliopsida > Fabales > Fabaceae > Gastrolobium > Gastrolobium bilobum. The sequence goes on from NW_026898697.1 coordinate 44,463, forward strand.
AAATGGAGAAGGAGGCCTAAGAACACTATTTCTGGTCAGCCTCCAAGAAAAGCCACGCAGCCAAGTAGTTATCTAGGGTTGTGTACCCCTTAAAAACCATATATATAGACAATTACTCATTAAACACACAGTATTAACTTTAATTGCTACGCTTAGCATTTTAATCCCAAACTTTGGATTCTAAAACTACACATTTTTCCAAGAATTAACATATTTTTATTATATTTTTCTGAGCACTTTTCCGGTACGCGCTTTTCAAAGCCGGTACCAGTTTCTAGCACCAGTTCTCATTATTTGGACTTGAAACTCGTTTTACAAGTCCTACATATCATTCTAGTAATTATCATGCACTTACATTAATTTTCCGGGATACCTTTTCGGTACGCATTTATACCGACTAGCAGAATCGGTATCTGCACTTTTCTTTCGAAAAGCGACTTTCAGCATTCTTAATCACTTACCATAATTATTAAAGCTTCTTAATAATTATTAGGGTCAATTATGGAATCATTTCCTAATTTTGCATAATTAATTAATTAATTACCTTAATTAACGGCGCGGGTTCTTACAAAACCCAACAATCTCCCACTTGCTCTTTTGGACACAAACTTGAGTTCATAAACCCAAGACTATGTAGCCCATAAGCCATCATCATCTGATTATACAACTCATCCCTTGTCTCAAGCTAGCCTGGGGATCTACCATCTGTCACTCATCAAGGCTCCTGATAATCTTTGAAAGATTATCTAATTCGGTGCCACTCCACTAAAAGCCCGAACGTGAACTCCAAGATTAATGACCTTTATAACACGAATATGCATTACCCCTTTACAAAATGTCTATAATTGATTGATTAATTTTCTATAACCCAATCAATTATTTATTCACTTGACTATGATAGTTTCTCTAATAGATTATTGCACTGGCCAGTGTCTTTAATATCCAAGTACTGAAACATATCAGGAGGACATTTCCTATAAACTCCTTGTTGTTTATCTCATAAATATCGATAATCAAATCATCTCACTCCCAAAATATCGAGTTATTGGCCGTCAATAGATCGAACCTCACCCGTTGGTAAATCAAAGAATGAAAACTATTTGATTACCTATTTATAATAAACTCAAGATTAAGAGCAATTACATAACTATAGTTAACTAGAGATTTGATACCTTATGACAGAAAAACAATCTTAATCAAATCTCTCCTTGATCCTTTCAATGTGAATGATAATTCACACCAATATCTTACAATGATTCGGACAAAACCATTTCATAAAATATTGCAACCTAAATAAAGTGTCCAACTTTATTTAACAGCTGTGAATCCATTCATCAATTGTGAGAACCTATGATCATGTCCTCCATGAGCGTATCCATATGATCATATACTCCACAATTTGATCTGGACCTTGATGTTTGTAAATAGTGCGCAAAATAAATAAATAAAACCTTATTTATGAAATTCAGAAAATGATTTCAATGTTTCATCGTCTTACTCCAAGAGCACAATGAAACCAATAACTCCCACTTGCTTAATGCAAGTCTGGGATCCTCTTAAGACCCAAAGAAGTAACATGCCTCTCGAACACAAGTACAGGCAAACTCTTAGTAACTGGATCTACAAGATTCACCTCTAATGCTATCTGAGTTTAGTGAAAAAAACTCATAGCTCGAGGTTGATTTTCTTGAGTCAATATCTACTTGAAACAACTGAATTTTTGAAAACTCAGCTTTTCAAGACTCCCACTAGAATATACTAGCATATAATCTCTTGTTCTCCAAAGATACTTGAGTACATGCTTAACAATAATCTAGTGTTCCTCTATATCCAAAATGGTACCATCTCACTACTCCCACTACGTGACAGACGTCTGGTTTAACGCCCAACATGATATGCATAAGACTACCTTTGCCAAAATATAAGATATCCTGCTCATGCATTCTTCCTTCTCATAAGTCTTTGGTTACTCCTTAGGAAGATGAATTCCACATCTGAGAATTATAATTCTTCTCTTAGAATTCTCATGTTGAATTTTGACAAGAGTTTTGTCAATGTAAGTAGCCTGAGGTGATGCCAACAAATTATTCTTCAGAACTCATAAGAGTTTTATACCAAGAATATAATTGGCTTCCCCAGTACTTTCATACCGAAACACTAACTTAGCCAACTCTTTATGCTTGATATTACCTCCACATTATTTTCAATAAGAAGCATATCATCTACATAAAGTACCAGAAAATCTACTGTCTTCCGTTGGATCCTTTACATACAAATACACATCATTCATCAAGTTTCTCTCAAAAACAAAATTTTGATAACCTGATCAAAACTGATGTTCCAAGACCTGGATGCTTGCTTAAGTCTATAAAATAGACTTTCACAACTTGCATACCGTGTGTTCCTGCCCATTTGCTATAAACCCTTTTGGTTGTTGTATGTAGATATCCTGACATCCAACTCCCAAAATGAAATCTCATAATTAAGACTTATAGCAACTAAGAGAATCTGGATAGACTCAAGCATGGCGTCTGGCAAAAATTGCCTCCAACCTAGCTTTGAAGGTTTTCATCTTCCTGTCCATCCTCTCTTTGCCTTTTATGTCCACATGCACCTTGTGGGTTTTACCCCTCTTAGTGTCTTTACTAGGACCGAACGGAGTTGAAATACAAGTATTTCATCTCATTGTTCATAGCTCGAGCAATACTTGATCAACAACATCTTCTAGTGCATTATCGTAACTAGTAGGATCAATGTCACTCAACAAGAGACAACTTGAGAGTTAACAAGGTTCTCTCCCACTACGAATGTACTACACTAGACCTTGTGTATTTATAGGTAAAACAAAGAGTGGGTCAAATGATGAATCTTCAATTTCTTGAGTATCTGCTTATCCTTAATATTGTTCCTTTACATATGATACTAATATTTCATGTTGAATTTCCAATCGTGGTTCTCTTGTTTGTTCACTTAGAGATATATATATCCCCTCTTGAACAATCAAGGGAACAGTGGATGAAGCTTCTAGAGATTCTGGAAATTCTTGAGCTGAGATAAATCTCATCAAGAATAACATAACTCAAGAGCTTATGATTTCTCATCTAGTCCTCCTTTAAGAAAATCATGTGAGTGCTCACTTAGATTATCTTGTCCTTAAGACTAAATAAGAAATCATCCCTAGTTCTCTTAGGGTAGCCAAAAGATATGCACTCTTCCATACAAGATTCCATCTTATTTGACTGCTGTTGTAGGACGTGTGTTGTAGCACCCTAAATCCGAATATGGTTTGATCTGGGCTTGCACCCTTTCCATAATTCTTTAGGTGTCATTACAACAAACTTTGACGGAATCAAGTTAAGAAGGTACATTTCCTTCTCGTAGGCATCTCCCTTGAACAACATTGACAAAGATGAATAACTGAACATGATCTTCACCAAGTCTAGAAATGTTTGATTTTCGCATACTGCAACTTCATTCAACTAACGCGTTCTTAGAGTTGACAGTTACGAAAACTATCCCCTCTTAAATCAGGTAAGACCTGAACTTACCAGACAGGTAGCCAACACTTTAATCAGACCAAAGTGTTTTTGATTTGAACACCTACATGATTTTCTGCCTCAGACTAAACCTCTTGGAAATTTCCAAACGCTTTAGACTTATAGCGCACTTGGTTCATCTGTCCAAATCCAGAGTAAACATTCATATATGAAGTACTCATCACTTCTTCTGGTCTGAACGCTAATTGGTCCGCATACATTAGTATGTACCAGTTCCAGTTGAATAGTTGCGCAAACCTTTTTGGCCCTTGTAGGATCGCTTGGCCATTTTACCTTCCAAATAGGACTAACATGTATCTGTCAGTTAAAAGATTCTTGAACTTCCAGTCCCTCTTTTAACTAAAACATGTTTCCTACTTGAGATAATGTGACTCAATCACAAAGGTCAAAGTTATGTTTCATTTGAAACTTTTATTTATTTGGTGAAAATCCTTGTTCATCATCCTTTCCATTCAGCACAAAAAAATTTAGGGGGGTATAGGACAAAGGTAATAAAGACTATTTAAATAATGTACCAGAACAAACAAGACGAAGATGAACTTCGAAATGTAACTGAGGAATCAATTGCATTGTCAACCCATGTTTTAATCAAAACAACTAACAATAATTGAATTCCTCTTGAAATCTGGAACAAATAAACAGTCACCCAAAACCATAGTTTTATAAATAACTTGTCCTACTGCAAATGCAGACACAAGTTCCCATTTTCAAGCTTAAAATATCTATGTCCATTGCTGACAGGTATACCATGTTTGAACTACTACAAAGAGTAACAAACATAATCAGTGATTCCTGAATCAATAATTCATTCACTGATCAGGCCTTGATATGCCCATGTCTGGTTCTTTTCATCACCTCTGGGCAATTTTTCTTTCAGTATCCCTTCAGTCTGCACTTGAAGAACTTGCCTTGCGGCTTCTTCATAGCAACTAGTTTGACAACTGATAACCAAGTCATTTTGTTCTTGTTACCACCCTTGGGTTTCCCTTTGGATTTAACAAGACTCTTAGCAAAACCTGCACCGACTGCATTCTATCTAGCAGAGCTGCTAGACGCAGCAAACATGTCATTAAGAGTCTGAAGCATTTCTACTCCACTCTTAATCATGTGCATTTGCTTATGCAAGTGTTTGGAAAGACTGACAAAAATATAATAGCGAACTACTATATTTGTCCTTTTCCAATCTGAGTATTGCGTCCTTAAACACATCCTCTGTAGGTTGCTATGGCCCTTGCATTGTCAGGACAAATTATAGCTTCCATGTTTTAGAACAATATCAAAAATTTGCTTTTCACTTATTCATAGTTGGTACCATCTAGAGGTTTTTGACTCAAAATCATTTCTAAGATATTTTCTGAAAAACATATAAAGCACTTAATTACAAACAAATAATGCAATAAACAAACGAAGTGCAAGTAGATTCTCATAACTACTCTTGTTTATTGTTAATAATCCTTCAGTTTATCTTTACAAGGCTTACGATGGGCAAGTCACTTGTAAAAACCAAAATTGTTATTTGGGCCTTTAGTGCCATTGCCAGAGCCTCGATGGGAGGGTTAACAATTTTACCAAAGTTGAATGTAATTAAACATTGTTTAATTTCAAAATTATCCTTAGTGTCTAAGCATTGCCGACGATGGGCCATACAATACTTTACTAAAATTTTGAAATTATTAAGATTTAATCTAGTGAAATCTGATTATCCTTATCCGATGGGGCTTCAACGATAACCATTTCACTAATAAACCCACAAATGGAGCCCGCAGGTTTTAAAATTAATTAATTTTTAAAACCTTCACCCATTCAATCTTTTTGTTTGAGAATTTTCATAAGCCCTATCGAATTCATTGTTTAATTTCAAAATTATCTTTAATAACTTAGTATTATCGACGATGGGTCGTACAATACTTTATTAAAATTTTAAAATTATTAAGGCTTAATAAAATCCAATCATGTTTATCCGTTGGGGCCTCACATGATTATTTTATTGATAGGCCCACAATGCGCCAGGAGGTTAAATTAATTCCTTAATTTAAATCTCCTCCCATAATTATTTAGGTCCAATCTAATAAAATCCAATCATGCTTATTCGATGGGACTTCACATGATTATTTTATTAATGGTCTTATAATGTGCTTGAAGGTTAAATTAATTTCTTAATTTAAATCTCCTTCCATTCAACATACGCAATATTTTCCAATTTCCAAGAATTATTTAATTGAGAGTATCCTTTGTTTGATTTCAAAAACTATGTAAGCAAGAGCGCCGATGAACGTGCATCACTTAGCTTATCTGAATTTTGAAATCATTAAGGTCCTAAAATCTGGTCATGATAGACAGCGTGTGCTTCACACAATCATAATACATGATTGTGGTATGCAGCGTGTGTTTAACACATGACCATTTTAGTAGACTCACAAATTACTCGTAAAATAAAAGAATTCTCTTAGGAAATTTTCTTATTAATTGTCTTGATTTTAATCTTAAAAAATAATCAATTTGATTATTCTATATTTTACCAAAATCATAATAATTAAATTAATTTTCAAAATTAATATAACCATTAATCTAGATTTTGTTTCCAAAATCATAATAGTCATAATTTTATTTTACCGGAATATTTAAAATCAAAAACTACGCGCATAAACTATCATACTAGTCGGTAATGACATAATAGTAAATATGCACGTATGACATGTGATCATGCAACAATATGGCACCTTCCTATCCTATATGACATGTTATCGCAAATATCATGTTAATCGCACCTATAATTCATACCAATCAATAAAAACATTAAATAATAAAATCTAATTACTTTAATCCATGGCCTTCCTATTTTAAAGAAAAAAAAAATATTATAAATTTGGAATTCAACTTTCGCCTAGTTCATAGTATCTGTCTCAAGCCCCTTTAGGGTTTCCATGGGTCCAAAACCCCAAAGACCCAATCCTTTGGCGAGAAACCCTAAGACGCGAAAGAGGAACCCTAGCCGTCAGGTCTACCGCGCCGTCACCCGAAGTCAACTCAGGCCAAAACTCCAAGGGAAGGACCGTCACATAGAGACGAGTGCACCGCCACCAGAACTGCCCAAAAAGGTGGCCGGACGCTCCCTCACTCTCCCATTCTTTTCCGGAGAGTGGCAGCCACTCTCAGAAGCTTGTGGAGACGCGTGGAGGAGCGTGCAAGCTCCGATGGCGGCGATCCACACACCGTTGCGTTCACCCTTTTGTCATCTTTTCAACCATATATAGATCTCCCCATTCTGAGATCGAAAAGTCCTCGAAAAGTCTCCGACAGTGCTGACTGTGCATCTTACTCGCGATCTTACTCGCGATTTCTCGATCTTAAACTTTTACAATATATTGGAAAAATACACAGAAATTCCGAAAATAAAAAAAAACAGCAAGGAGGAAACCTAATCATATGAGATTAGCCTCCTTGTTACAAATCGAGAAATACACGAGAAACCCTAACCATGGATTAAAGCATTTTTATCGATTAAAATTTAAACTTTTATGAAAAAGAACTATAGACAATCAACATGAATATAAATAACATATACAGAATGAAGGTGCCATATTTTTATAAATCACATAGAAAAATGAATAAATCAAAACTGATATAAATCCCCATCACAATCCGGCTCTGGTACCACAAGAAGGTATATCATCAGAAACGCGGAAGCGCATCGTACCGATGCGATGAGGAATAAAGAACACCGCTTTGATTACCTGAGATGAAGCAGCGAGCGTGCCAATTTCTCACGTTCAGTTCTCCTCCTCAAGCCTCACGATCTGCAACAACGCACCACGAACGGTCGCAATTCCGCTCTACGGTTGATCTTCCAGGCTATGACTCAAGGGGATCACGTGGTCGTGTGGGCAACCGTTCAGATGATGAACGTCTGCCTCTTAGGTGTGTTTCTGATGTCTGTAACCCTAGAGGCACAAGGGAGAAAAGTGTGTTTATATACCTTGTCCAATCCAAAACTAACCCTAAGCTTCATAGGTTAAAATTGGACTTTGAGCTCACTCTCACTAAAGCCATTGGGCTTAAGTGAAAAGAGCATACTAAACCTAACACATATCCCTATATATATATAATTGGTATTCAAGGTCCTAATAGGTCTAATTAATCCTGTTTGGATTTATGCCTCTCCACCCTCTTATGAATAACGATTATCAGGGATTGAACCCAAAAATTATGGGGTCTAAGTAAGTCATCACTAGAGCAACAATTTTTGGGTGAGGTAATATTCATTTACATTTACTAACATTTGTCTGTTTCTTCTTTCACTTTGACTGAGATTGGAAGCAGTGTTGCATTTCTGAATGTTTCTTATGAACGTTGAAGCTAAAGCTGATGATGCTGGGGACAAGAATGAAGTTTGAGATAGAAGCATAATTATTTGTGCATATTTTCATTCTTGTTATAGCCTTACTACCATTTAAATTCAATGGGAAGTTGTACCGTTGAAAGTTGCAAACCCAATACGTTCCTTGAGAGGGATATGAGTCTCTATAGGGGTATCGTTGCTAGTAGAGGTAGCGACCAAGCTATACAACGACGTCCCAAGTATGAGGTCCAACTATTTAAGTAAGGGGGGTTGTGCTTGTGTGTGTGTGTGTTGAGCTGAGGTAAGGACTTGAGAAACTGGCAGGGTAACGACACATAAGATGGGATGCCTTGCCTGGTGATGGAGGGGCTATTTATAGGGGGAGAGGATGTCATGCTCGCATAAAAGGGAAAGCTAGGTCAACTCTCCTTGGGGAGTGTCATGGGCTCCTGGCATTGATGCTGCAACAGCAATGTGGTTCCTGCTATGCTAGTGGTAGTCACTGTTGTTGTACCTGTGGAGAAGAAGCACCTATTTAGGGGGTCTGGGAGGACTATTCGAATGAGGTATCATCTCAATGTAGGACATTTTGGTATCATACGTTAGGGACACTGTTATTGATGTGGTTGGAATATATTTGATTTTCCAAGTTAAAATACTAAGCTTTAAGGTCAAAAGAGCATATTTATCAATATATTTTATGGATTAATTGTTAGTTTTTCATTTTTAATATTATTTCTCACTCAAGTTTATATTTGCATAGTAATTTAGCATGGAAAAATGAGAATTTGCGCAGAAGGAAAATTTGGATCAGATGGGCGGCGCTATCAGCGCGGAATAAATGCATTTTCAGTGAAAATTCCGCGCCATCAGCGCGGAAGAAGTATGATCGGTGCCATCAGCGCGGATTAATTCAAATTTAGTGCAAAAACGGCGCCATCAGCGCTGATTTTCGAGTAGGAAGACACCGTGTTTTGAACGCGTGCGAGCAAAATAAAAGGAGGGGGATCATAAGACAAGGGAAAAAAACAGACAAAGAGGGGGAAGAACTTCTGGAGCTTTTTGGGCGGAGATTGATCTTGGAGACTATTTTCTTTTCCTTTTGAATTCAGCTATTATTCTTCTTTTATAAATCATTGTAATTGAGCTATGACCATATCTGGCTAGTTTCCTTCATTGTGGGTAGGGTCACAAACCCTATATGAACCTTTTGTTTATTCATGGATTGGTTTACTTTTCGCTCTTTAATTTAATTGATTTATGCCTGTTATGTGCGTATTGCTTATCGTTTATATTAAATCTGAGCAGTTTAGTATTGAATGATAATCTGAGGGTTAGAACCCTAGATAGGAATATTGGGGTTTTGGTCCAGAAAGGGGGTAAGATAATAATTAACATGCGTGCTAGGAATAGACGCATTCTTGATTACAAACGTTTAATTTATCTGTGTAATGCTTGATCTCAATTGAAACATTGCAAGGAATTGGGGTTCTAATTGTGATTAAAGGGCTAAATTTGCAAGGAATTGGGGTTTAGTAATAATTGTTTGGATGATAAATTGTTTGATTGTTTATTTTAATTGAGCATTGTGAATCAATCCGTAGTAAAAAGAGGGGATCATAGGGCGAGTGTACTTACCTGCAATATCTCTCATATTTTTATCCAAATCATTTTGCATCATTCTCTTATTTTTAAAATCCAAAAATACGTCTTTGTCTTTAATTTCTATTGTTCTTCAAATCACTTGGGTTTTATATCTTGAAAGGACGTTTATAAGATATTCGCTCACAATCCCTGTGGAGACGATAACTTACTTATCACTTTATTACTTGAACGATCGGTACACTTGCCGGTTTGCATCAAGTTTTTGGCGCCGTTGCCGGGGATTGTGATTTCTTATATCTTATAATCTTGAATTTCAAGATTCTTCTTTCTTTTGTGATTATTTTATTTTATTTTCTTCTGTTCTTGTTTTAATTTGTTTTGAACATTGCTACTAATCTTCTCTTGAAGTTTTATGCGAGGCAAGGTTGATCCTACAGATTGTTATTGGATCCTGAAATTACAAGGTCTGAAAGGAGAAACAGAAGACTTGCTCAGAAGAAATCAAAAGTGCCAAGTGCTCAATCTGAAGAAGCACCTGAAATCCCAACCATGGCAGCGAATAATGAAGCTGAAAATCCTCTCATGGATACCATCCTGACTCCAGCCTTCAACAGGCCTAATTCAAGTATTGTCCAACCGAATATTGCTGACAATAATTGGGAGTTGAAGTCTTCCATATTTCAGTTGGTGGAGAGAACTCAAGTTGGAGGAGATGAGCATGAGGATCCTCACAGGTTTATAGACCGGTTCTTAATGATATGTGACTCAACCAAGCACCCTCGGGTGTCTGATGATGCTATCCGGTTGAGATTATTCCCTTTTGCTGTAAAGGGAGAAGCACTTAGCTGGCTGGAGAGGCAGCCTGCACGGAGCATAGCTACATGGGATGATTTGTCTACAAAGTTCTTTGCGGAGTTTTTTTCCATGGAGAGATACAATCAAATGGTGAATGATATCACCAACTTCACTCAAACTGAGGGTGAAACATTGTGTGCAGCATGGAACAAGTTCAAGGACTTGATGAGGAGGTGCCCTCATTATAATTTGACTGCTGGTGATCAAGTCAGAATATTTTTTAATGGCATCACACCTGAAGATAGAATGGTTTTGAATGGTGCAGCTGGTGGTACTATTAAAACCATGAGGGCGAATGAAACTCTGGAGCTGATAGAGAGGATGGCCAGGAATGAAAATCAAGGGGTATCTTCAAAGTCTAAGAAAGGTAGCCTTCATCTAGAAAGTAATGAGTCAGTTCTGGCTGAAAATAAATTGCTAGCTCAACAAATGGCTAGTTTGACTTCCAGGCTTGACAAGATGCAGATTGCTGGAGTTCAAGCTCAGTCTGTTGCCTTTGTCTGTGATTACTGTACGGACAGTCATGCTCCTAATGAATGTCCATCTCTTGCTTCTTTTGATTCACCTCAACAAATGCAGGTGAATGGTATATGGTATGACCAGCGCTCTCAGCAGCCAAATCTTCAGAGAAATCAGAATTTTTATGGTGGTGGTGGTAACAATTTTCAGCGGAGAGCTCAGGGAGTTGGTATGGATTTCAAATCTAATAATTATACTCAGCCTTCGCAGAATCAACAACGAGAGCTTGCTGAGTGGGAAAAAGCCTTTGCACAAATGGCCAAGACTTCGAATGAGATGGCTCAGACCACTAATACCTTTATGGAGGAGACTAGAGCCAACAACAAAAATACAAATGCTTCCATAAAGAACCTGGAGAATCAGATAGGCCAATTGGCAAAGCAAGTTTCAGAAAGAATTCCAGGTACTTTTCCTAGTAACACAGTTACAAATCCCAAGGAGGATTGTATGTTTGTCGCAACTAGAAGTGGAAAAGTGGTAGCAGCTCCAGAAAAGCCGAGAATAAATATGGAAGCTGAAAAGAAGCTAAAGGAGGTTAAGGAGCCAGAAAAAGAAATTGAACAACCTACTGAAGTGGAGAAGCCAGTTGAAAAGAAGAAGTTTGATCTGAATCCTGAATATGTGAGAGCCATGGCACCTTATCCTGACAAATTCAAGAAGGAGGATCAGAAGCAACAATATGGAAGGTTTCTTGATATATTCAAGAAATTGCATATCAATATCCCTTTTGCTGAAGCCTTGGCTAGCATGCCAAATTATACCAAGTTCATGAAGGATTTGTTGTCAAGAAAGCACAAGTTGCAAGAATGCCAAACGGTGACACTCACTGAGGAGTGTAGTGCTATTATTACAAAGAAGTTCCCGCCTAAGCGTCATGATCCAGGGAGCTTCAATATTTCTGTTGAAATTGGTAACACAAAAATTGGCAGAGCATTATGTGATCTAGGGGCTAGCATTAATTTGATGCCCCTTTCTATTTGTAATTCCTTGGGGATCACCGAGTTGGAGCCTACTTTAGCATCTCTTCAACTTGCTGATAAGTCTTTGAGGAAGCCTAGTGGTATTATTGAAGATGTTCTTGTGAAGGTGGACAAGTTCATCTTCCCTGCTGATTTTGTGGTGTTGGACATGGAAGGGGGAGCTGAAATGCCTCTTTTGCTGGGTAGACCTTTCTTAGCTACATCTCGTGCACTGATTGATGTTGAAAGCGGGAAGCTCGAGCTAAGAATGAATGATGAAACTGTTACTATTCACGTCTTCGATTCTCTAAAACAGTCTTCTCACAAAGACGATTGTTTTAGTTTTGAAGTCGTAAAGAAAGAAAAAGATGTAGCGGTTGAGGTTCCTGAAAAAGCAGATGATTACAAGGAAGATGGAACCTCAAAAGTGGAATTGAAGGATCTTCCTCAAACTCTAAAAGATGATGTCAAAGAGGTGAAGACGTCTCAAAGGAGGCGTAATCCGATACTGAAGAAGGTACTAAGAAAGAAAGTGGTAAACTCTTTGATACGAGTTGGAAGAGACACCGGGAGCTGAAGTTTGACAAGAGACACCGAGACTCTATCTCTCGGAAAAATCAAAGCTTCAAAGAGTTCTTAACATGGCTTCATGGTTTCGAACAAATCTGGGAATGGTGGTCTCATACACCAAAGCATCCAGTACCACTGGATCCTCCATTTGCTGGGTCATCCCACGCTGCTGGGGGGGATGACATGGAGGGTTGATTATATCTCCTTGCTGACGGAGATTTTGTATATTAGTTTATTTTTCTGTTTCGTATTTTTAGTTGTTTTGTGTTGGTATATCTCTTTCTGATGTTTTAATGTGCGCATTATAGTTTATCCTATATGCCACTGTTTGTTCCATTGTGCAGGTTTTTCTTCCTTCTTGTGGTTTAATTATTGCTGAGGACAGCAATGTTCTAAATCTGGGAATGGAAGGCCAAGCATGCTAATGGATTACAACGTTATCAGGGGAGATATTCTAACCAATTGTTTTAGTTTTTTTTTTTTTAGTTGTTTGTGTGCTCTTATCAAGAAATTTTTTTGGAAATTTTGGAAAATATGATTCTAAAGCATGCCCAGGTTTAAATGTGTTCCCTATGCAACTTGCATGATTATATTTGAGGAACTATATTTGTTATAATAATCTGGCATGACATTACTTGGGCATGATTAGTTTTCATGATTGCTCGTTTGATTGAATTCTGTGCTTTGAAAGATTAATGATGTTTGATGTTCTTGTGATTAAGTCTAGCCTGATAGCCATAGCTAGTGAGGTTTGAGCCTATACAGTTAAATTTTTCTTGAGAGGCCTCACTAGAATAGCACTCTAGAACTTGCTCTATTTCTCTGTTATGCATGCATTGATTGAAATGATAAAGGCATTTTATTCTTGTTAGCCTATGGCCAAATAGCTCACTTTATGAATTTTCCATTGTTAGCCCCTTTGAGCCTGAGCCTATTTGTTCA